>NC_060213.1:16347500-16647500 GCF_021130785.1 Homalodisca vitripennis
ATATGAATTATCCGAAGATATGATGAGATTATACGTAAACAAATTGAATTGGTATAACATTGCTAAATATCAAACTCTGTCCCCAGAGTTCATTCAAGAAAATATACATTATCAATTAAAAGATCATATGTCTGTTCTTTGTCTCTATCAACACTTGAGTCTAAAGTTTTTGGATGAAAATAAAGATACAGTTGATTGGAACAATATTATAGATAGCGGTTACTATCCTGTGCAGATTTTTATTGAAATATGTGGCCGAAATTGCAAAATTTAAGGAAGAGAATCCTGAATATGACGAAGTAGATCATTAAAAAATGACTCTAATTTATATCTTTTCTTATAAAAACGTACATTAGATCGATGAAAAAATGATATCTTTCTTATACATGATGTTTAAATTTTCTCTTATTAAATGGTGGACTACAGAAAGTATGCTAGTGATATTGAAAGGGCGGAGTTTAAAAATTTCTATCCAATTAGTAAACAACATTTGAATGAACCGAATAAAAGAACTGAGTTTAATATTGATTTTGGAGATAACTTTTGCTCGTCTAACTTCCAGTTTTATATTTCTGGAACTTTAACAAAACAAGATGGTCAAGCATATCTTGGAACTGATAATGTTAGATTAATCGATAATTTTATACCGTTTTTATTTTCTAAGATTGAAGTAAGAAAACACAATAAATTGATAGAAGAAGTCGAAAACTGTGGCCAATTAAGCACTATTAAAGGAACCATTTGTTATTCCAAAAGTGATGTATTTTCAAACAGTTTTGAATCAACTTTTAAATTTGGACAATTTGAAGCGGTCGGTGATTTAGCACATTTCGGCTTAGGATTTTTTGAAAATGTTACTATTCCGATCTATAAAGGAGGATTTTATCTAAGTTTTTATAAGAGCAGAAGACGATGATGTGATTCTGAAGACTGCAACTGGAAATGTTATGCCTGTTGATGGCAAAAATTACAATTAACGAGTTTTTCATTAGAGTTCCAATGATTGATTATAAAACCACGAGTAAAATTCAGTTGATTGATGAAATTATAAAATCTCAAAACATCACGTTTAATTTTCTAGATTGGCAATGTATTGAACAAAAAGGTATTTCCGGAACAACTTATTCGTTCGATATCACAAATATTTATAGAAATATCTTCAATCCCAAGTTCGTTATCATTGGTTTTCAAACAGATAGACAGAATAATCAAGAAAAAAATCCTTCAAAGTTCGATAGTTTGGATGTAAAAAATATCAGAGTAAAATTGAATGGTTCTTATTATCCAGATGAATTACAAAATTTAAACATTTCCGGTGGTCTTTTCAGAATCATGTATCAGATGTATCAAGATTTTAAGAAAGTTTACTACAAAAATATGGAAATGTATTACAACCCCAAAGAATTTATAGCAAATAGACCCATTTATGTCATTGATACAACAAAGAGTTTGACAAATATTTCTAGTTTCAAAGAACGATATAATTATCAATATGGATTTTCAAAATGCTGTTACAAACGCGATTTGTTATGTGGTTGTGGTTTCTGAGAAATTTTTAGCCTATGATGTGATTAAGAACGATATTAGAGAAATTCAGTAGTTAATGATGTTCATATTGTTCTCTTTCATTCCTTCTAAAACTTTAAAAATATACTCTTTCGCTGATGAAAAATCTCGATTTCTTCCGTAATAATCTTTGTAATCATAGACAAAATATCCTAAATAGTTGAATAATAAAATAAAATCATTTCTTTTTATCTCGGTAGTTGAAATATAAACATAAACATTTGCGCTGAAAAATTTATATCTCGGCAGACTTAGTTCCATAGCTTCCATTTATTCTTTTGTAAATGGAAGAGTATAATGCCAACTGTTACAAGTGTTATAATAGAGGAGAAATTATTGATAAAAGATTAGTTTGTAGAGATTGTAATTTAATTTTGTATGAAAGACCTAAACCTAAGAAAATTTCGAAATAAGCTAACACATTTGAATAATCTGCTTAGAAAAATACAATATGGAGATAAGAAGCAAACAAAATTTGTCTCAGAATTTAGAAAAAAGAAACAAAAATTTTTACTTATCTCTTGGAACCGTTGACAAAATTATTTTCCTTTTCAAAGAATACATTAGGTTTGTAGGTTTAAATACACACGTTTATTATGAGAAGATTTTACCTATAATCTTTCACTATTTAGACATTGAATTTGACTACGATTTTAAACCTGAAATCTTTGATGATTTTATAGTACATTTGGAGAAAGTAAATGAAGAACCTCGTGAAAAGAATGCGGTTTTACTCACATTCTCCCCGGTTTCTCGAGTGATTGTTAGCAAATTTCATTATTTCCGTTTATTAGATTTTTTATTAAGATTTCTGGATTTTTTCATTAAAACAGCTTAGAAATTAGAAGCCTACAATGAACAGTAAAACAGCTATAGATTCGGTTAATTTTTCATTCGTGAGTTACAGATTAGTTTATTGTCCTTTAAAACAGTATTTTACGTTGATTTTCTGACTGTCCCAAAAGTGAGCTAGAACCGCCTTACTGTTTGATTTTACAGATTCGTTTATTGTCCTTTAAACAGTATTTTGTATGGAATTTCTGTCTGTCCCAAAAGTGAGCTAGAACCGCCATATTCATATCTACTTATATTTAGATAAATGTATATTAAAGAATACCATTATTATTTAATATTGATGAGTAAATTCCCAAAATGTGTGGTATTTGTTAAGAGTAGAATAGTTTTCTCAAAAGAAACTACATAGAAGAAATTTATAAGCACTTTGATCCTTTATTCTAAGTAAGTTGTGACATTATATGGTTTCAAATAAACAGTTTACTTTAGGAAACTTCAAAAAATTTTTGTATAATGGATGGAAAAACATACAAGTAAGAAATTAGGCAAAATTATAAAAGAGGGCGTTGAATGTTTGGTTGTAGTAAAAGTAATACAAAAATATAAAGTATTTTTCCAATCCGTCCGAAATTTATTTTATATTAGTTTGGTGGACCTCTTGCAACCATTACAGCTCGAATACGGTGGTCCTTAGAACGAAAATGGCCTGCACTGTACAGCATACCACTTGGAAATGGGTCCTCAAAATCTTTCTCTTCTGTTTTAATTGTAGACCTCGTCTCTTAAAATATTGTTTGTGTCTTCTCTCAAAAAGTACATCCCATTTAGATTTTGGTTTACTTTGCAGTTGTCTAGCATTAGTAAATAAATTATAGCTTATTTAATTATGGAAAACTAAGGATTGGTTTTACTTATCAGCAGTTCAGATCATAGTTTACATCACTACCTGTTGGGCTCTTTAGTCAATTTTGGACTATTTTAGTCTTGTATGGTTTGTAGTTATTTAAAAGTGTTAGGAGTGTATTAACATCCTAACCTTGACTGTCACAAATCAATGGTGTGCGAATCATGCTAGTAGTCCACCCCCAGTATCATATTTCGATATAACAACTACATGTGAAATTCCCGTTCTTCTGACTAAGCCAGGAATGATAATTTTAAGACCGAGATATTTAATTTATCTTCAAAAACATGATTTAATTACTATGATTTTTTTATGAAATTACGTAGAACACTATAAAAAGACATGACTGGAATTTATCATTTAAAGTAAAACTACGTCATTGTTTTCTTAAATAAAAGAAACACTAAGAATATCTTATTTAATAAATACAAAAATAACTAATCTTCTATCTTCACATTTCATAAGAATGATTGTTACAACTTGTGTTTATTTTAGAGTGATAATGATGTCCTGATTGTTGAATTAAATGTGTAAGAAGCGATAGGTAAAAGATCTAACGCATTTAGGACTAAATCTGTTGAATTCCAAAGGATCTGGGAGCAAGTTTAATTTAAATTCCTCACTAATAGAAGGATATACGAGGGACCGCTCCTGACTTGAGCAGGCAAGAATGCTCTTTTAAACAGGTTTATTAAACTTCGGTTCAAACTGAGTTTAAAATTGTTAACTATTTTTTAACTTTCACCCCAGTAAGAAATAAATTCTTGAAATGAAATTTTTTATAAGGATAAGACTCGTAAAAGTGTGTAGGTCATTAAAATTCCCTATGAATATAGATACATAAATATAAATATTTATTAATGTATATATATATATATATATATATATATATATACACTTTTTTAAATTTATTTTTTACATTATCCTTTAAAGTTATTGTTTTAAAGACTAAACTGTTTTAGTTTGTTTCGTGTAAATGATTTCAAGCCTATTTCAAACAGAGGATGCTTTCTATGTATTACTTTCCTATGCAGGGTGGTCTGCACAGACTATCTTAAATTTGGTTACCATTAGATTTGGGATTACATTCTTCAATTATTGCCTGAGTTTTAACCGCCTCCTAGTACTCGAGAGGCTGGGAAATTTTCATTTTTTCAGTCTATCTGTCAGCCTTTTCGCACGATATCTCGTTACCTCGTAAGCGAACTGACTTATAGTCTTAAAATTGGGCTTTAAGGCTTAATTTATATACGAGTAACATTGAGTTTGATTATAATTCGTGTCACTTTATGCGATTTTGCTGAGCGTTACCACATATTTATATTGGTGTTATGGGTAAATTTGATGGCAAGGATAAAGTATCAGAATAAACAAATTTTGTAAACAAATTTAATACGTCTAAAAGAGAGTAAGGACCTGTGACATATTACATGAATCCTAACTATCCCTAAGCGAGAACCATGTTATAGTTACTTGGACTGTACTTATTTATTACTTAAATACTGATATAGCCTACATATGAAGCGTAATGAAAAAATGCATGAATGTAACATTTACAATTATATGTCGAGATTTATTTGAAGACATTACATTATTATTTTGCATTAGAATTAATTTCTACAAGAAGAAGTTCAGGCTGTACCTTTTTCATTCCAACTTGTTTGTTGTATGGTTGTCTGTCTATCTGCAGCATGTCTCGAGAAACGTAATGCGCAATAGATATATAACAATGCTCACAATATGTATAAAGTATTTCAGTGATATAAGCTGACCTTTAAAATGTTATATAAAACACCTGCAAATATAAAATTCAAGTAACTTTAGTACCTACATATTATTTATTTGATGTTTTTTTTTTATTCTTTGCCCTGAACCCCAGACTATAATTCCGGTCACCCGTTGTAGGACACCCTCTATATTTAGGTAGTTAAAAAATAATACTTTAAGTTTTTAATCGTGTTAGATGTTAGCCTTTTCTTTTTCAAATAGTCAGTATCGATGTGCTATTACATAGGTTCCTTTGTTTTAATCCTATTTTTTAAAATAATAATGTCTGTTTGTGTAGAGTTTAATAAAGATGTATGTTTTTACCTGAAAAATAAGGTTTTCTTATAAATATTTTAAACTAAATACATTGGTTTTTAAAACATCTATAGGTCTACTACACTGACTAGATATGGCCTTATAAAACATTTTAAATGTTTGTTATATGAATTTTTATTCAACAAAATACATGATTTTTATTTCAGATTATTTTACGAGAAAATAAAAGAACACACTCTGATCTTCAATTTTTCTCTTGGATAAGAGCCACTTACAAGATCTTCTGTGGTCAAGGACCTTGGAGTTACAATGACATCTACATTGAGTCCCGACATTCATTTAGACTGTATTAGTATGAAGGCAAGTTCGGCCCTTGGATTTATTATCAGAGTGTCCAAGGATGGTTTTTCTCCTGGAGCGTTAAGGACACTTTATATTTCATCTAGTTTCGCCCCATCCTGGAGTACTGTTCTCCTGTCTGGTCACCATATCAACCTAGGCCACATTGGATCTTCTTGAGGTGTTCAGAGAAAATTTCTTCGGTCATTGGTGTACAACTTGGATTTCGTTATGCGGATGTTCCTTTGGATGACCTAAGCCACCATCTTGGACTTCAAATCCTTGGATTTCAGACGTAAGGTCCTTGATCTAATGCTCCTAAAGGGGATCATCTCAGCCACTGTGGACTCAACTGATCTGCTTGGGAGAATCGACATTCGTGCCCACCAGTCTCTTAGAACCAGACAACTTTTTGAAAGAAGATTCTGTCCAACCCAATATTCTTTCTTCAGTACAATACCACGTCTCCACCGTCTGGGGAAACAGCCTTCCTGTTGACTTTGATTTTTTCGCTATGTCTGATGATGCTTTTAGGAGAAAACTCAGGAAAACTCAGTGCTTTGTGAGGTGGCATGTCCTGCTGCAGTAACTTATGCATGTTGTATTTATTTATGTAGTATTGTTGGTTTGTTGAATTTTTTTTTTTTGTACATATTTTTCGCTCACCCTAAATTTTGTATATCTTGTAGTTATTATCTTGATTAGCATGTATCTGTTTACTTTTCTGTCCTCACTATAAATGAATTAAGTTTTTTGTTGAAGCTGATATGCATTTGGTGTAAGTTGTAGCTTTTTGTGTGTTAATTATTCGTTGTAATTACATACTTTTACCTCTTGTTATGATTCATTGTCAATATTTGTTACAAGCCATGTATATTTATCTATTGCTATAGCTTTTGCTAAAGTCATTATTATAAATTATATTGGTTCATGTTTTTGCTATTTATGTGTAAGATTATATACATAAAGTCCAGTTGCTTGTTTGGCTTGACCCTTTGTAACTGAGTTTGGATTTAGCCGTCTTTGTAGAATTATATTTGTAATATTGTTGTATATTGGACCTTGACCGTTGGAAGTTGAAACAGAATATGTTAAGTTCTCATACATATATATATTTATCTTTTGAATTTGTTATAATATTTGATTCATACTTTGCATGTTATGTTACAGGTTACCGTATTTATATATCATAAATTATTCTTTTATACTGAATATATTGTTGTTCATCTTGATGTTGGCTGCAAGTAAAATTACTGTATATTGTAAAAATGGGTGTTAACCGTATATGAATAAATAAATAAATAAACACAGAAACACCCTACAACTGTTATTGCCTGTGGTAATTCTTTGCTTCTTAACATAATACTGGTAACGTTTTATAGAACCCGAATTGCTATGATTTATTTGAAATTATACGAAATTACAGCAAAAAATAGAGAAAAGAGCGAAAAAACGAGGGATAGAGAAACGAAGGTAGCAAGTTATCACAAGGGTCAGCTATACATCTTGGCTTGATCCCGCCTGGGGATTAAAACTACCCGCAAAGCTCCCACTTTCTCTCTATATTTTTTATAATAAAAACGTGAAGAACGAAAAAAACAAGCACCATGGAAACGTAAATATTTCTATGTATATAAAAATTCTACATAGAAAAATTTACGAGATTATTTTAAATATAATCATATTTAAACGCCCCCCCCCCACCCCCCCCCCCCCCCACCCCCCCCCCCCCCCACCCCCCCCCCCCCCCACCCCCCCCCCCCCCCACCCCCCCCCCCCCCCACCCCCCCCCACTTTCTTTCTATAAGAGCAACATCGAATCGAAGATGTGGCAAGTCCACTTCTGTTTGGATTTGTATGACAATTAAGTTATTTTATTCCTTAGGTCTTATGTATAATGGACAGTTGAGAAAATAACACTAAAATAAATAAATTTGTATAGAAAAATGAGTACTCACATATGGTATTTATAAGATTGGGGAAAAAAAAAATATAGGTTCATCACTACACTTAACCTAATGAGCTATAGACGTGAAATTTTGCATGAAACCTCAGCAAAGCCTTTGTAAAAGACGTTTTTGGTGCTTGTGCGGTGTACCCCCAAATTTGTTTTATAAAATGAACTTGTCAATATAAAACATGTTCATAATAGTTTTATAACTACTGGTATGATAGCATTGATCTAGGTTTGAAAGGCATCCTAAAATACAATATATGTTTTTGACCATAATTTATAGGCAGCAGATTGAATTTAATTATAGTTAAAAAAATTGCAATGTTGGTCATATGTGTATCCACACATTTTCAAGCCAAAAAGCGATTAAAAAATTCCAGTAGTTTCAGTTATCAAATTAATTTCAATACTAATATTTAGTCAAATAGCTAGATTTCACCTTCTGGCGCAGTGCAGCTTCTGGAAATAATGACTACTTTCGCCGACTGGAAATCCTTGAATGCTTGGGAGTTTCTCGTCCCGTTAAAGTAAACCGATAAAAAAAAGTGACTCAGAATTGTTAAATAACGAACATTATTAACATCTTTTTAAACATAACTATCAGAAACAAGCTGACAAAAAAATATCAGATCGTCTGGATCATACCAATCGTAACAGAGTGTTCTCATTGTCTCATTCCAGGGTGTACTAATAATGTTTTAGACACGGTGGAGTATCAATGAGATTCCTAAAAATAACAAAAGTCATTGTTATAGGGGGTTTGATTCAATTGCTGATATCGGAACTTATGAAAATCTGACACATGTCATTCCATCTCATTTTATCTCTATTTATGTTCCTGATCGTTTGTCTTGTCTGTTTGGCCAGCTCCGGAAAGGCCAGTCACGACTTTGTCCATCCCTGGAGCGATGAAGGGTGGGTCAGGTGGACCGAGCAGTCAGGAGGAGGCCGGGATCGCGCTGGTGGGCATCCACTCGGAGTACCCCAAGTACACGGAGGAGAGGGCGCTCGGCGGGCGGACTCATCTGCAAGGGCGGAAGCCTCGGCTCCAGTGGTAACCTAAACGGGTCCGGAAAGCACAAACCTAACGTTGGATACCGCCTGGGCCGCCGGAAGGCACTGTTCGAGAAGCGGAAGCGGATCAGCGACTACGCCCTCGTCATGGGAATGTTCGGGATCATCGTCATGGTCATCGAGAATGAGCTCAGCAGCGCCGGAGTGTACACGAAGGTCAGTTCTTGTCCATGATACCATTTACAATTGTTTAAGTATAAATTTTTATATTTTTAATTACTAATAGATCAATAATTTAGTTCTTTACGCCAAGTAATTGCTAGGAAGAAGAACAATAATGATGTTAATGTAAGAAGTATAAATTGCTCTATTTCTACAATTCTTAACTGAAAGGCCACGAAGTGAAGATCATAAATGGCAGGACGGTACAAAAATTAGTTCTAGCCAAGCAGATGTAAAAATTAGCCACCTCTATTTTGATTTTCACTTAAGCCATTGTCAGTTGAGAAATTCAATGACTTATTGTGCATTTGTGTAGTTACCAAGGTAATTAGACAACACAATCTTATTGATAATCTTGACACGATTCAGATTCCCGGTTTACACCACGTAAACAGTAATTCTAATAAGGCAAATACATTCCAAGCCTATGTTAAGGAAAGTCATAGAGATCGCTGATTGGTATAGCTTTAGCCAATAACAAGAGAACTAATCTCCCTCCACTCATCCTAAAAAGCGGATGCTAGTAGTGGCTAAGTCAGCGTTAGTTTAACATCTTAGAGATGTTTAGAAATATCTAAGACTGTAATAGCTGTTAATAGATGTTGGTAAAGTTTTGAAAAGTTAGAAAAATATATTTGTAACAACGGCTGCATATTGCTATAAACTCAAACTGTATCAGGTGGTCCCCAGTTGGATAAAAATGCTAGATTCAAAATTAACAATATTCTTTGAACATTTTACAGACAGTTACTGATTAATAAGTCGTTAGGAAGATGTACACAAATAATATCCTCCCGTTCAAAAGTATCATTTGTAATCAAAATTTAATTATCAAAAGTAGTGTTTTCCTACATAATCTATTTAATATTTAAATCATACTTTAAAATAAAACTAAAATTTTGAGTTTTGATATTGAAATTGCATCAGGTTCCAAAATTACGTGACTTCTGAATGATGACTCAGCTGATAAGATGTAACAAAGCAAGTGAGTGAGGCGATCAGTGACGTTAGCGGATGTTATTTGGCCTAGAGGGTGAGGGGTGATGGCGGGAGGGGGAGGAGGAGGAAGTTAGATTGATCGCCTTCAGGACGGATCGTACGTGTTCAACACTTACCTGAGGCTTGTCACCCTGAAGGTTTGGTTAGAGCTTGTTCATTCATCCTTAGTAACACCTTATCGTTTAAGTTAAGGCAGAGAAAACCAAAACGTTACATTTACCATTACAACGTCAAACTTCAATGCAATGTAAAAGCTATATTGTTTATGAAGAGAGCTTGGTTTCATTTATCTCTTTAGTATTGAATGTTAACCATACCAAAAAACTGATTTATTCTAAAGAAAATATACAACACAGCTCTAGCAAACATGTTCAGTAAAATTGCTATTACAGTTCAATGGTAACATTGGCACTCAAGAAAAACACTTGCAGTTCTGTTTAAACCGTAGAAGTTACAGGCATTTTACGCTATATCTGATATAAAATACCGAACCTTTTAAAGACTTTTTGGTATATTTTGAAGTCAGTTAATTTTTTTAATACATTTTCTGCACTGCTTTCAATTCTCATTATGGAATAGTGTAAAACAGACTATTGTAGCCTAGTTAATAATCAGTGTATTTTAGGCGAATTATCCATTTAACTCTAGTTTGTAGAAAACCCTTTAACGCAAAAAAGTAATATTGACTTAAATAAATTGAATTTTATGTTTTTTGGGCTATTTATCACAAAAAAGTAAAAAATTTTAATTCCCAAAAATAATCTTTGGTTTGGATCAATATTTCTTGATCCGTTTTTTATACATCTTTAAAATGACATATATCCCAAAACAAACACAGACTATATTAAATATATTCAATATAAATGTATGAATGTATTCCTGTAAATGTATTAAATTTATAGTATGTTTTATATTAATTTAATACTAACAATCCATACATTAATAGTACCAGCGAATGCAGTCCCATTCACAACTAGTTCATGTCGAATCAGCATATAAATTTCACAATTAATATGCTAATAATGCATATAAACTTGTAATATACTATTTCCAACTTTTTTTAAATTTGTGTTACTATCAAAATAACAAGTACAAGATTTATTTCTTCAAAAAATTGCTCTCCGGTATTTATTCACTGCAATACAATATCGTAAATTTAAATCCTTAAGAGACTAAATTTTGTAACGATGAGGGAAAAATGCTACTATAAATAATTATTTCTATCTGAATAAATTAAGAAATTTAAATTTTTGTCATTAATAAAAACTAAGATAGAATTTCTTAATATACGAATGTATTATTGCACCTTATAAAAATAATATAAAAACAAGTCAGAAAACTCTGTTTCTTTCTTCAGTTTGCCTAAAACTTATTGCCATGAATTTATAACATTATTTTAATTTTTTACTCTTATCAGATTCTCATATTACGTTTCATAAAACCTATTTACAATTTATACTTTTAATTTGAGCATCGAATTATCGGTAAATTTGTAAAGACTGTTTAAAGGATGGAAATAAGGCTTTAACTAAAACGTAAATTAGTACTTCAATTAAATCAAAGATGACCTCTTTTAAAGGCGTTATAGAAAGAAAAATGAGGTAAGAATTTTTGCCAGAAACAAATTAAATCGGAAGATAATTTGAAACAAAAAGGACAAAACCGCACCTGTCACTAAGCGCCCGCGGCACAGCCACCAGTAAGGCTCAATCACGTGATTGAATGACCCAATAGGCAGTTACCCTGCCAGATGAAAAGTGGTCTCCTCGTTTGCCAAATGGTTGTCCATTGTGACATCAATCAGAATCTGTTCACCGAATTTCACCCCCACAGATGATACTATTTTTTAAATATCGTCCAGGATTTTGTAGTGACGTTATACTAACGTCCGGTACAGATTTGTCGTCTGTTAGACGTTTTTCACTGCCTAGCCGTTCTTTTAACTGATTGTTGTGTATGTTACTATTAAATCTGATACCTTCAATATAGAAAAACAAATATTTAAAAATGTTTTACCCAAGAGTGGCTTGAATATTTCAATAATGCATGATTTGGAGATTTATAACTTTCGGAGACACCTTAACAGGTGCAGTGGAGATGTTTCATACTTAAAATCATCGTAACTTATGTTTCATTATTCCTCTATTAATCCCCATATCCACATTATAGTGCTTAGTAGCAATCCTGTTTGAGCCCCAAAGCTTCTACAAAAATGGTGTAATGAGAGCAACACTGAACTCCAAAGCTTCTACAACTGGTGCAATGAGAGCAACCCTGTTGGAACTCCAAAGCTTCTACAAATGGTGCAATGAGAGCAATCCTGTTGGGATACTTGTCCAAAGCTTATACATCTGGTGCAATGAAAGCAATCTGTTTTAAGCCCCAATGCGTCTGCAACTGATTCTATATGAAGTGTAAACACTATTGGAACTCCAATGACTTCTACAAATCTGGTGCAATATAGAGGAATCTGTTTAAAGCTCCAAATGCCTCTAGCAAACTGGTGCAATGAGAGCAACACAAGTTGGTAAGCTCCCTCAAAGCTTTTACATCTCGTGCATTGAGAGCAATCCTTGTATAAAAGCCCCAAAGCTTCTATAACTGGTGCAACGAGAGCATACACTATACTTGACATCTACAACTTGGAACCTATTTGAACTGCCAAAGTTTATCTACAACTAGTGCAATGAGAGGAACCCTGTTGGAACTATTCCTAAAGTTTCTACAAGTGGTGCAATGCAAGTAGCACCTTTGGAGTTATAAAGCTGCTGAAACTGTTGCATTGAGTGCAACCCTGTTGGAACCTCAAAACTTCTAAAACTGGTGCAATGAGGGAGAAAAACTTATTGTAGCGTTACGGGAAAAACATTTTCATTTCGAGGATTTACTTCTTTTATTAAGTACTATTAGTCTATATCTCGAGATCTGTTCAAAACTGATCATTCTATTTCAGAGAAAATCTTATTCCAAAAATGTTAGGTTGAATTAAAAACTCACTTAAAACAAACACTTATTATTACCTTACCCTAATTGATTTCTGTGTGTGTTTCCAGGATGATGTAGCCAAAATGTAGTTTAATTTTTGTATGGGTTTTGAATAAACATTTGTAATAATACACAGCCTGTACTATTAAATTGGGTTTGAAATATGAACATATAAACTTTTAAGGTATGCTTTTTATTTATTTACTCTAATCATGAGTCATCAACGATGCTTACAAGCACATACTTGAGACGTCATGGGCTTGATTCCTTGGCAGGTAAATAAAACATTTTCAAATGGGTTTGAACGTTTTTAACTTTAGCATACCTTTAGCATGATAAATTAAAATAACACTATTGTAGAAATTAACCTTTATAACTTATTACGTTTCGTGTCCAGAATAAACTGTCCAATTTGTAAACATTATCCGCGATAAACCTAAAATATGACTATTTTGGAAATATAAAAGATCCAGAAACACTATTTTTACGTAAAAACCAATCCTTCCAATAAGGTTTACCTTAGAAAATATAAATCATAGATTCCAATTCCGACAGCAATAAATTTGACATTCCTGGCCTCACAGTCCTCTGGTCGCCTTTTCTCTCCAATTCATTTTCTTTCACAACCGCACAATTTACTCTCTAATATACTGGAAATAATGTCTCACACGCGATTGTAAATACTCAAAATCTCACTATTACAGTATACATTTTTAAAGCGTAACTTTGAGATAAAAGCATACATTAAACATTCGTAAAATTTGTATATCAGAGTGTTACTTACAAAATAGTCAACGTATATATCACAAGCTCCCGATGTAAAGAAATTTATTTCCTACTAAAATAAACAATGACAGCTTTCCGGACATTTTGCCATCTTTTATACATTACAAAAATAAAACGATACGGTTCAAGGATTGGAATCTACTATCTTCAATGGGTGTCTGAAAAACATTAAGGCCCGAGATTAAATTAAATAGACCAATATATGACAACGAATTTTCCATAACAAAATTCGACATGAGGGACACAATGATAAGACCAAGTGCCCGAATATTACTCTGTACTAACCGAACTGGAAACTAAATAAAATATAAGTTTTGTTTTGGTTCTTGCAAGACTTTTCCAGAGTGTTTTAGGTTCTAAAAAGTGGTTCTAGTGTTGTAATTGTGCCCTCTTACCTCACCCCAACACATTACACACTCAGGTCTTATCTCCTTCTCTGACATATTTGATGGTTTTGTACAGTATGCCTGATATTTACAGTTTGTATAGATGGTACTTGGTCACCGCACATCGTTCAACAATTATTATTCTTCATCTTCAGGTATATGGTTAGGGTTTTCGATGTACAACTTGTTGTTTTCAATGTTGTACCTTAAGCTTTTTAATGCCTCAATAAGAGGGTAGATTCCAGTGTTTTTAAAATGTATTGTTTAACTATTTTAAACTATAACAATAGCAAACTCCCGGATATATTTGATTGATCCATTACCAATAGTAACTTTCAACAGAGATTTTACATCCAATTGGTCTACTCCCTATAGTAGGCTGATATACCTGTACTATAGGTACACAGTTAGTGCTTAGACTATACAGGTATGTCTACAAGGCACGTGACTGTACCATTAGGTAGGAAATGAAAATCTCGATTTGGGACGCCTACCGGGAACGGTGGTAAACGCTACAACTAGACTAATATGACATCTCCAATTGCCCCTGAAGGGAGACCTTAATTAGAGGCCCTGTGTATTCGCGCCCTTACAGGGTCGTTTATGTGCTGAACTTGGACTCTCTTTGTTACTGAATATCCATACTCGGGTTAATCGGTATCTGGCCACGATATAGAATCAACGTATTTACTCAGAAATCATGAGCCCTCTTTTCGTGGGAATTAAGCACATATATTTTTGTAAACTGCTCTTTATTTTTTTCTGAATTCAAAAATGTATACATACGGGTATACACCACTAAACTGGACTAAAAGTATTTCATGGGAATTAAGCACATATATTTTTTAAACTGCTCTTTATTTTTTCTGAATTCAAAAATGTATACATATACACCACTAAACTGCCTAAAAGTATGTATAACACAATATAAATAAACCTTTTAACACTTTTTTTTAACTTTTACTTTTATTACAATGTACATTTTGAAATGTACATTGTAACAAAAATAAAAGCTTACAAAAAAAGTGTTAAAAGGTGTATTTATATTGTGTTATAACATATTTATAAAACACTTTTCGAGGCTACATCTCTAACATGCCTAAAAGTATTTTTTAAATAATTTGAAAGATTCTGTCACCTGTTCTGAGGCGTAATTCCGGGCATCAACTTCTATGAATGTTTACTTTTATGTATTATTGTCTTTATATTACACATTATATATCTACAAAGAAATGACTTTTAGTTTTAGAGAAGGCAACCAGGAAAATTTGTCTTGCTGCTACGGAGAGAATTTATAAAATACATTTAAATATATAAAATACAAATAGTGTTTTAAAATTGAATTTCTAACTCTAACGTTACACTTATACAATACATAATTAACATCAACTTCATACATAAAATATACAAGAAGGTTCCACAAATAACGGAATGTGGTTGAAAGGAAGCAATATAATAATAACTCCAATAGTATTACCTATAAACATGTGTTTTATAACAGAAGAATGTACACAAGGTTTTTATATATAAATAAAATAGATAACGGGCAGTGACTTGTAAGAAAGAAAATTATGTTGAATATTTTTATACAAATATAGTTTTAATTAGTGATAATTAGAACACAATAATACAAAATGAGCAGTTTTCCACACGTATCAAAAATAATTACTCAGAACTCAAAATAATTACCCACTGAACACAAATGTCAAACCTTCTATATAACCGGTTTCAATTCCATAAAAACATTTACAACATAACATCTTGTAAGATAACTTGTTTAATAAACGCTTTCAATCATTACATTATCCTAAATACACAATATAAATGGCAATATAAGATTAATTCTAAAAATCTGCTAAAATTAAACACGTTTGAAGGGTGGAAGGTACCCTGAACTGATTGAGGCCCATTCGTGGGACCACAGATTCGTGCCTTTCTCATCTGGCAGAGTACACCGGCTATTAATCCCACTCAATCAGTATGATTGGTGAGAGGCTATTTCTATATGCAGTACGTTTTATTGACGTGCTGTGGTTTTGTCCTCTCTGGGTTTGAATTACCTCTTTCCATTTCCATACATCATCAGCTCTCCCATTTCCCAATCTTCCATTAGCTAAAAATAAACAAACGCCCCCTGGATGAAAGGTCTGAACTGATTGAGGCCAGTCGTGACCACAGAGTCTCCTTCTCATCTGGCAGAGTAACCGGCTATTATCCCACTCAAATCAGTTGATTGGTGAGGAGGCTATGCAGACGTTTATTGACGGCTGTGGTTTGTCCTCTCGGGTTTGAATTGCTTTTTCATTTCCATACCTATCAGTCTCACATTTCCCAATTTCCATAGCTAAAATAAACATCCAAATGGAAAGGTCTGAACTGATTGAGGCCAGTCGTGACCACAGAGTCTCCTTCTCATCTGTCAGAGTAACCGGCTATTATCCCACTCAATCAGTTGATTGGTGAGAGGCTATTCTATATGCAGACGTTTATTGACGGCCTGTGGTTTGTCCTCTCGGGTTTGAATTGCTTTTTCATTTCCATACCTATCAGTCTCCCATTTCCCAATTTCCATAGCTAAAATAAACATCCAGATGAAGGTCAGAACTGATTGAGGCCAGTCGTAACCACAGTCCATACCTATCAGTCTCACATTTCCCAATTTCCAATAGCTAAAATAAAACATCCAGATGGAAGGTCTGAACTGATTGAGGCCAGTCGTGACCACAGAGTCTCCTTCTCATCTGGCAGAGTAACTGGCTATTATCCCACTCAATCAGTTGATTGGTGAGAGGCTATTCTATATGCAGACGTTTATTGACGGCTGTGGTTTGTCCTCTCGGGTTTGAATTGCTTTTTCATTTCCATACCTATCAGTTCCCCTCACGATTTCCCAATTTCCATAGCTAAAATAAACATCCAAGTCTCCTTCTCATCTGGCAGAGTAACCGGCTATTATCCCATTGGTGAGAGGCTATTCTATATGCAGACGTTTATTGACGGCTGTGGTTTGTCCTCTCGGGTTTGAATTACTTTTTCATTTCCATACCTACCAGTCTCACATTTCCCAATTTCCATAGCTAAAATAAACATCCAGATGAAAGGTCTGAACTGATTGAGGCCAGTCGTGACCACAGAGTCTCCTTCTCATCTGGCAGAGTAACCGGCTATTATCCCACTCAATCAGTTGATTGGTGAGAGGCTATTTCTATATGCAGACGTTTATTGACGGCTGTGGTTTTTTTCCTCTCGGGTTTGAATTAACCTTTTTCATTTCCCATACCTACCAGTCTCATCTCCCATTTCCCAATTTCCATAGCTAAAATAAACATCCAGATGAAAGGTCTGAACTGATTGAGGCCAGTCGTGACCACAGAGTCTCCTTCTCATCTGGCAGAATAACCGGCTACTATCCCACTCAATCAGTTTGATTGGTGAGAGGCTATTCTATATGCAGACGCGTTTTATTGACAACTGTTTATTTTGTCCTCTCGGGTTTGAATTGCCTTTTCATTTCCATACATATCAGTCTTCCATTTTTCAATTTCCATAGCCCCGGCTCAATGTAACGGATGTTTTTAGGGACCAATGTCTTCCTGAATCACACACGATATGATCACACTATTCTTTATGCGTCACCTAGTAAGCAGTACAAAATAGTTTACTAGCGCCTATTTAGTTGTTTTTCAGGACTAACGAGGATGATTTGGTTTATTCAATTTTAATGAATACTAAAATATTAACTATCAATACGTTAGATACTAACTACAAGAGCTACTATATTAAAAAGGGTGATATTTTCTGAAATATTATTCACATGGTATACACATCTTTCCAGTTTCACAACTGTTGTAGTATTTATCCATAATTTAAGAGCAACTACCAACTAAAACAATGTGAATATAGAGCTTAGCTCCAGGTTCACCTACATTTTTGTGCAGCGTCTCGAATCTGACGCTGTCACAGACTTTACTTTTGGGAATCATGTTTGTCTGAAAGAGATCCAAATAAATTCGGCGGCACAACGAAATTCTATATGAACTTTTCACATCGTTTTCAGCATCAGAGACCCCTAGACTACACAAAAGTAGTGTAAAATAGATAGAGAGGAATTATCATTGTCTCATCAGGTGCACTGCGATGTTTTTAGACACGATCCTCTAAGCTCGGCGGAGCAATTACCGAAACTATATAAAGAGTTCATTTTGAGTTCCTTCATCACCAACGTTTTTCAGATCTCTTCAGACGAACATTTCTCCGGAATCCAGGAGTCAAGTCTGTGAGATCGTCAGATCCCAGACGCTACGCTGAGAGGAAGGTGAACTTGAATTAAAACTCAACATTAACATTGAATAAACTCTTCCCACCGTAGCTATGTTATGTATAGAAAACTAAACCGGGTTTTCTCTGCTGCATCAAGACTCTACATATTGTCTTAATACATTTTCAATAGGGTTTTAAATTTTGAACCAATCATGGTAAATTACTCTTGGCGTCACCATTATCATTGAAGAAATGACGTCATAGTCGTTAGGAGGAGTTTTTGATACTATCACTGATGAGACCAGACACATTACAGTGATACACGATAGTGTGAGGAGATGAGGAATGCTCATACTAAATATTACTGACAGTAGATTTGTTAGTAATATCTATTCAGATAATTTCTGAAAATCTTCACATCAAGGACCGAAATTTGTATCAAATTCTATAAAAAAGTGATCAACACTAATATGAGTTTTCAATCATATTGGTCCAATTAGTATGTTGAAAAGTGTTATACTTATTACTCCGTGTGAATTACTCAATGTGGATGATTTTTGTATCATGAACCTTACAATCTAAACTAGTTTAAATATACCATTCCTCTATTAAAATCCTGGAAACATCGTATTTGCACCAAAGTGTTCTTAAATCCCTCCATGAGGTCAGTATGGTAACTAGTGTAGGTTACCTATTCCGGGTTTGTTGAGGTGACAAATGGCACCGGAAATTGAGGGAATTTATTCACTTCCTGTTACTGAACCGAATGCTAATAGACTAATTTCAATAGTGTACACTGCAATAGTAGTTGTCAGAGACACCTGTTCATAAATCGGTTTTTAAATAACAGGAACTCAAGCTGCTAACAACCGATTAAACATCAAATTTGATCCCAGTAATCACACACATTAGATCTATCTAATTCATTGATTTTTATTATATTTTTAGACTGATTTATCGTTATGAGTATTTCTCTATGCAGAAGAAACCAGTCTATAAGTTTAACCTAGTTGAAATGTGTTTTCTAAATATCGCTTCCAAAACTGTAAAGCATTTTTCAGTCAGCAATGACTTACTTTGGCATGAATAAGTAGGAGTGCCCTGCCAAACTCCTCAACGTAGGTCCCCGGCCCTCAGTGCGAAGCTACAAAGACATACGATCAGATGTAGGGGTGATCAATTCTCTCACCCCCTCCCTTCTTTCCCCCCTACACTATCCTTCTAGGCCGCGTAAACAGGATCCGCCATATGTCACTGAATCTCCTGAGGACATTTTGTTTTTTGTCTTTCACCTTATCATGTTCCCCCAAACTCAAATGAAGCATAGTATAATATAAGGTTCCTTTATTGGTCTCCTCCAGGCAAGATTTTATTGTTTAGCAATTTTACTACATCCCTTACACCTGTATTCTTGGTTGCAGATTTTTTAAATTCATAAGGTTACAGGGGTGTTTATTTCTAAAGATCATAAATTAACGTTTGGATTTTTATTGAAGAAGTTCACACCGAACAGAAATATGATTGCACCACTATAAAATTAAGTTTATGGACGTCCTGTATAATGTAAAGTTCTCGGTTAAACGTTCAGAATAATATTTGTTAACACCTTTTGAATTATTTTTATGGACTGTTGATTTACTCATTTTATCGAAGTATAAGATTAAAAATCGTTCCGGGAAATATAGCCATGCTTAAGGCTTGCAAAATATTACGAATACATCTACATTTTCTCATTGGGTTTCCTCAATCTATAAAAAAGCAAAAAAATCCAAATATTCTTTTAATTAACCTAGAAAAAATTCACAAACGTCTGTATTAAATTTTAGTTAACAATTTACTTGTGTCTTCTAAAGCACTAAAAGAAATACACCTGAGGGCCCCACGTAAATATACCAGACACCATCAAGGCATTTTTTCATTGCAATACTGTCCTAGAAAACAATATAATTGGTGTGAAAAACGTAAAGTAGCAGTTTCCGTAAATATTTAATAAAATATTGAGTAAACGAAAATATAGAAGTTCAATGGCCCAAATATTCGTGCACAACAAATTGACATCCTGTACTGACCTTCAAATGTTGCTTCTGATAGGCAGCAGAACTAACTTTAGCCAGCATTTTAAACTTTTGGAAACCATATTGTTTTGGCTATATGTTCAGACTAGAGAATTTTACTGCGGGCCTTCTTCAGTGTTGAACTGGATTTAGTCCTGTATCCCAGAAATACGCATCTGAATAAAACGCAACAAAAGCTGCTGTGTATTTGAAGGTGTTTTTTGCTCAAAGCAAGTAAACACGGTCGTAAGGGAAAAATCAGAATTTTCAAAGATGGATGAATTAATATGCCTATCGTTGTTGCACAACTCATTATAGGCAGTATGAAGATTAAAATACTTTGGGCAGGTAAAAAATACTCCTCTATACTACTAGTTTTACATCATTTGGATCTAATAGTATCTCTTAAGTTCAGACCAAACTATTTTATGTAGCTTTAGGCTATATCATCATATGACGCCATTGCATTTCTTGTTGATTCTTGAAACAGTAAATTAAAGAATATTTGGAATTTGAATTTGAACTTGAATAGGTGTGAGAATCATGAGTGGTGACTATGAATTATCTAATGAGAGGAAGACGCAGCCAATTGAAATGACCATAAGTCCTTTTCGGGGAGTATCGTTGAATCTTACACTATCTCCATTTGTTAGCCAGAGCTGATAGATTGAGCTATTGCCAAATGGCAACTGAGCATTTGAGTACGGCGATCATCACAAGATAACCAAATTAAGGGGGGAGTTAATTTCAAGCGTCGCTGCTCGCTTGGATGGGTTGAGTGATTCCTGTCCTTGCAAGCAGTCCGACCTAGCCGCCCAGGCCCAACGGTGGTGAGTTTCAGGAAGTCACCTGTAAAGCCATCGGTCCCCAGTATTAGTGATTAGTGCCTAACTGTTGCCCTTCGTAAAATAAAGAACTTTCTTTCTACTAAACTTTTTAACGAGAAAGCCTTGGGGTTAAAATGAACAAGCAACAATCCTGGGTACTCTTACTTTCTGGCAGTAAGCATAGGTTAGACGTTTTCTATCGTCAACATTGGAAATACTAAGGACATTGTAGATGTGGGGTGAAAGTAACCAACCACATACCAACTGGCATGGTGCATTGGTCCCTTTTGCATTATGTACGACTTATAGCCTTGGACATAAGGACCCAAGTGAATGTAATGTTGTGAGCTCAAATAAACCGGTTTTCTTAAATATTGATTAAGAACCTTTTCTCCTAAGAAAGAATTTGGACATCGGCCTTTCCCACTCCTGGATGAATATATACTGATGTAATTTGTTTTATTGTAGTTCTGTTTATACAGCTAACTGTAGCTGATATAACATTGTATTTAATGTGTCTAAACTGTGGTATTTATGTTGTGTTCAAGATCAAAAAAATAGTACCCTAAAAATTTTTTGTTTCATTCTCTAAACCATTTTTTATAACCATCCCAATCCAAACCTCATCGAAAAACAGTGAAAGCTGATGACTAATTACTACTTTGCGCGATATTCCATCTTATCGAATTTATGCAAAAAAACAAGCCTGTGGAGCTTTTAACAAAACGGCAGTCCAATAAATTTTAAATCAGGTCCTACTCAGTCAAACCAATTTCAAATTATAAGGTATATTGACCAAAGGATATATAGAACGACATGCAATAATATAAAATAATGGCTTTTTAACTCAATGGCCTCTAATTTGTAAGCCATTCACATTTAATATGTTAGTTTTAGAAAACTCGAAATGTGTTTTTTTTTTCAAAATGTTTTTTTTTTTTTACACCTTTAAGTACACTATAACGGGTATTTTCAGGAAATAGTAAAAGAATAGATCGGGAGATCATAATTCAATATAATTTTAATTCCGACTGTCCACACTCCTGAACAAGGCTGGTACACAAACTGTAGACAGCAATCAGTATATTACATAAATTTACAACTTAAATATAAAAAATGTACAACACAATTATTGTCTTGTTTTACAGCATCACGCAAAAAAGATACCAATCATCAGCACAACCCGCGGATGGAGGAAGGGTTTTAATCCAAAAAAAACCCCAAGAAATAGTGAGTTCCACATAGGGTGCACACATAGCAAAAATTTTTTAATGAGAAACCAGAATTAAGGACATGGAAAATTTTTACCCTTAAAGTTTAAAAAGTGTGAGATACTCTCAAATTTATGGTCCTAAGTCAATTATGTAAAATGAAAAGCAATCTGAAGGAAAAAAAAAAATCGTTCAGAATTTTCCTGGGTTCAGATATCTTACAGAAATAGATTGAAATGCTGGAGTGATTGCCGCCATACATCTTGTTAAGGCCCACTCGCCTTAACCTCGTCTGATTATACTAAAGCCTTTGACCTTAATGGATGAAGGGTCTTAGTTTCTTGGATTTATTTTGCTAATTGATGAATCCCCTATTTTCTCAATCATAAATTATTATGTTATTTAAAACCCCCACCCCCCCCCCCCCCCACCCCCCCCCCCCCCCACCCCCCCCCCCCCCCACCCCCCCCCCCCCCCACCCCCCCCCCCCCCCACCCCCCCCCCCCCCAACTGTAACAAAAATTGTAAATATTTAAAGAATCTTTTCTTTTTTAGCCATAAATTACATACAGCCCATTGCAGAGGCTATATTTAATGGGTTTATGATTAACAGTGTATTAGTTTCATGTTTTAAGGTAAGATATGAAATGCAGACCAAATCTTAATCACTTTTTTTGTGTTGAAAGTTATTTTCATAATTTAAGATATTGAAGTACATTAAACTAATCAATATCTAATGAAAAATTACCTTTCTATATTTCACAATATTTAAATTATGCAAAGGAAAAGCTGTTGATGCGATACCAACATTCTATACAAGATGTACACATTCGTTTCAATTCCAATAACTAAAAGGAAATATGTTGCTCGCAAAATGTTATTGTAAGAACATTTTTGCTAAATTAACCAATAAAACGTATGTACAGTAAGTGCTATACTGCGTCAAAACTCACCTCTTTGGTGTAAAATTTGTAGACTAATAGTGAGATCAAAATATTTAATGAATATAACTACGTAAGCAAAACTTTTAACTCGGTTTGAACTTTAAAACTAAGATGTTTTGAGTTATTTAGCTCTCATTATAGAGGGACGTGTCAGTCAATAGATGATAAACCAAAACTACTAATAATTCATATCTGCTTATACAAATAAGTTGAAAGGGTGGAGCTATAGGATGATTAATGCAATTAATTACCAATAGGACCAACCAGTCCCTTTTTTATGAAAAGCTGCCGAATTTTTAACAATTGTATGCTACCTGCAAGCTAAATTGTTAACGTCCAATAGCTTATCTTAGATTAGAGGAAAACAAAAAACAGTATTATCGCTATTCATATAATGAATTAAAATAAAAACCCCTTCTTGGCTAGCTTAAATGCAGCTTGTACCCCAAACGCTTTTTCATCCCTTAAGGAAATTCTGGCAGATTTTACTTTGCAGTTATATTTGCACGTTTCATAATGAATATAATACTCTTATTCAATATATGTTACATTAATATCCTTGAATCTGTCTCACATATAATATAACTTCAACGCTCTATTGTGTTTCAAACGTTTTCACTTTCAAAGGACTCTAGCAAAGGATTATGTTTTGATTATAACACCAGGTATAATCGAGAAAGACTTGTTGACGTTGTAGTCAACCGTTATTCTATGTGTTGATAATGTGTAACAAGGCGATTAAATAAAAAATGAAAAGCTCAAATAGGTTAGGATACTGAAACTTTTTTAGATTGAACATTTTGGTTATAACATGTGCTTGAGATGTCATTTAAGTAAGAATAATTCCAATATTTGATGTTTATTGAAAACTGCTCGAAGATTGCCTCAATGGAAATCCATGTTAAGTTTTTCAATATGAAAGTAAATAGTCACATCTGAAGGTCGCTGATGTAGGTTTAATGGATCAAGTTCCTGAAAATATTGAGTGTCCAAATTTCGTTGGCCCATGAAAGAGAAACTTGTTTTCAAAATACAATTTAAATAAATAAATGATTCTAGTGGCTAATTTAAAAAACGCAAAGGTAACCAATTGTCGCTTATTAGAACCAATATGTCTTATTAACTGCTTACAAAATTAAGTTTAAAGTTAATTTAGAAATACTCAACTTAGAAGGCGATGAAAGCACCAAACGATTTAATTATCTAGTGAGAATTAAAGTAAATGTTCCCTAATAGTATACCGGCGGTTCATGTGGACCATTTACATTCAGTTAAACGATCCAATTTCGGCATTGTGAATATTGTTATTACTTGCTGTGTCATGGCCGAATATCTGAGATAGCATTGAAGATGTTGACATTTTTATCCCTAAGTTTGTGGATATATATATGTTTATAGTTAGCTAAATAACGTTTATTTACGTCTCTGGCAGTTAGTTAAAAGTGTGTGAAGGTAAGAAAATTCTGATCTGAGAGAAAGACTATAATTTCATATTTTTCCCTTTGGATACTCTTCCACGTTTAAATACACAGACATTAGCGATTGTTGATCATTATTAATTACGTATTTTATTAGGAGAGTTTTCTCAATCAATTTCAAAGACATGCTGCTTGCTTATAAGTGAAAACTATTTATCGGCCCTGTACCAAATTAAATAGTTGCCATTTATCGACTTGAACATTAATGGTAGCACAAATATTACTGTAGGAACGTATTTTCTTTCAATAAGGTGAGGTGAACAGTATTTGGACATATTGTAACTCAGTATCAGGTCAAGCGCTCCGTCTGTTGACCTTTGTGTGCACTACAGTTGTTGGGGCAAGCTGTGCCAGACAGCTCTACCCCACATCAAAGTACAGTGCCGTACTACAACAGCGGGCCTAACTAGCTGGTCCCCTGAATCATTAAGTTACAGGGTATTATTGCCTACCATGCAAGATAATCCTCTCTAAGGCCATAAGTTCTTCTATAGGCTGTAGTTGGATGATGTCTGTATAAATTACGATGCCTTCTTAACGATTCAAAAGATCTCTTGTCTTAACGCTTTTGGGAACGCCTTTTCTCTTATCTTCTGTAAACAATTGTTACCAATGGCGCATTGTAGCAGGTACGGCGAATATCGCAAGATAACCGAATCAAGTAACGTCGAGCGTGGCTGCTGCTTGGATGGGTGACCGCTGAGCGATCCTGTCCTTGCAAGTAGCTCACGTTCCCGGCCATTGGTGGTGGTTCGAAAATCACCTTTAAGGCGTTGGTCTCAACGTTAAGTGTTAGAGAGGGCTTCTTAGCCTAGTAAAATAAGACGTTGGTGATACTAAATTGTTAAAGAAGCATATAAGGTTAATTTTGTTATGTTTCATACATTGAACGACTAAGGAAACGGTTCAGTCTATACTCTTTGACATTAATACTACTAAAAGGTTTGTTAATAATATATACCTCAATTATTTATTATAACTGCGAATCATGAAGTGAAGAATGTGTCAAAAGCGGCAATATCTTTTTGTGCGGGACAGGAACAATATAAACTGCTGTTTTTAGTTTGATTCTGAACCCCTCCCCAAGTACACCCTCATCATGAACTCCCTGCCAAGTTTCTTCTGTAAACATGAAGCCCACATCTGTTGCGACAAGGTCGATCATGTCAGACTGTCAAAGCTCTATCATAAACAGCTGTGGTCGTAGGGCCACACAATATTAATGTTGAACATTTGGGTATAAAATGGGTTCTTGGATGTCTACGAACAACCCTTGGTATTTTTATGACCTGTTCATTCATAAGATATTGATTAAACCTCATGCGATTTTACGACCTAATTGAAATATTTTCATGCGTTATCAAAACAATCAAACTGTTGTACTTTAACATTTCAATATTCAAAAGCGTAAATTTTACAGAAGAAGTACGTAAGCAGTATACCAAAGCAGTAAGTACGTTTTAGTTATATCTTTAAAACGATACATCTCCCGGGGAAAACTCAAGGTCGATTCAATACAGCCGGAGTTTTAAATAAACAAATTAAAGTTAGAAAACAAATATTACATACAGTAAAGCCGCTATAGGAGCAAGCTTGGATTTCGTAATACACAAATGTAAAGGCACCTTCTGACATTTTAGGAACTGCAACCTGTAATACTGCTTAGGTACAATGTGAGCTACGTAATATATTTTACTAGCACTAATGAAATAAAACCTAAACACTATTTACATAAATTTACATATAACACGAGTAAAATGTATCGAAGGAGTTAGGTAAAATTGGCTTCGGATTTGTGACAGGTAGTTTATTAATGGTAAATACAGATTTTTAACACGGGTTTAGGTATGCAAACTGGATGAAATATAACTTATTAAAAAAATAGCTTTTGGAAAATTATAAATAAGGTTAAAAAACTAAATTTTCAAATAGGTAATAAAAAATCTCAAAAAATCTTTTCTGATAATAAAAAATATGGCCTAATACTGAAAAATATAGCTTTATTATATTACTATGTACTAATAATATTTAATTTTGGCCTATAATTTAGAATAAAAATGTTGTAAATACTGATCCGAAACAATTTAAAAGTACCTCCAATGACCCATATAGTGCAATATAAATAACAATAATTTTAAATTTAATAAATTAAGATTTTAGAGCTGATAAGCTATTATTATTTAGGCCTATATTTATTTTCATATTCGGGTTGGAAGACATATGCAGAAGTGTAACAATGTCAAAAAGTTCCCATATACAGGAGCAAGGGCGGTAACCTATGCAAGCAGCCCGCCTGGTCGGCGCGCCGGGGCGGTTGGTAGTGATTCGGAATTCACCTTTAAACCATTGCCCCAAAGGTTAAGTGTTGGAGGGGATTCTTAGCCCTACTTGTAGTGGTAAAATATTATATCTAACCTTAGTTTCTTATAGGGATACAGTATTATACAGGCATACAGGGATGAGTATTTCCCAAACTTAAATAAGTGAGTGCCATTAAAGACTTAAAATATACTCATTTTAAAGCGTGTAAGACTATTAAAAAGTCAAAATCATAATATTTTAATAATATTAAAATTCAAAATTAATCTTAACAGTTTCAAACATATATGTTTTATATTTATGACATTTTAAAACAATCATTAAACAATTTCAAGTTATGGGATTCACGGTAAAGATATATAATATATAACATAAATCCATTTCTTCCGCCGGCATGATTTTCCTCATTATCAAGAACTCGACTCCCCGCAGCCACTACAATCCGCTTATAACAGCTTACACCCGAGTATAAGGATTCAGACCTATATAATACTCTTTCTGTTTTATATTTGCCACATAGTTTCTTAAAAAATATCCCCTTTCTTCCCAATGGGTTATTTTGGTATTGTTGAAACCAAATTAAGTTTAAATTTATTTAGTATTGAGACTATTTTTATACATTTAAAATAGATAAATAATCTAGTAGACACAGAACAATAGTATATTTATTTGTTATGATATAAAGATAGCGATAAGTGAGAACTAGAAAATAAATTTGTTCCAAATAACATTTTTACATGAATGGGGCATTTTGTTTTTTTCATTTCCTGACGAAAATTACGTTTAATACAAACAAACTATTGGTTCTAAACGGAATATTTGAGATGGAACGATGCTTCTGAGAGGAAGGAGCGGATTTCTCTGAAGGAGGCAGTTCATTTCATGGCTGTTTTATCACTGTCTGAACCATTTGTTTTTCCCTGTCTGAACTGGACCGGTCATTAACCATCGCACTGATAAATCGGTGGCGCCAATGGAAGTATCGAGTATTGGAACACTGGAGAAGTGAACCCTGCCAGACGTATACTGCACTAGACGCGTCTGAGACGAAGGAACGGATTTCTCTGAAGGAGGCAATTTATTTCATGGCGGAGTTTTATCACTGTCTGAACCATTTGTTATTCCCCGTCTGAACTGGACCGGTCATTAACCATCGCACTGATAAATCGGTGGCGCCAATGGAAGTATCGAGTATTGGAACACTGGAGAAGTGAACCCTGCCAGACGTATACTGCACTAGACGCGTCTGAGACGAAGGAACGGATTTCTCTGAAGGAGGCAGTTTATTTCATGGCAGAGTTTTATCACTGTCTGAACCTTTGTTATTATCGGTCTGAACTGGACTCGTCCTTAACCATCATATCGATAAATTGGCGGACTCTTTCCGTTAGGATAGAAGGTTAAATTGTAAAATTAATAAATTATTTAGTTTGATTTTGCTGCATTTTTAGTAACAATTTTCATATAAGCATTATCATACGTTTTATGAACACATTTAATGCAGCTATAAACAAAAAAATATTATGTTTAAACTATAAATGTTTCAAACGATAGTATGACTGATTAATAGTTTGTAGGTGGTGGATGGATGTTTCGGTATTGGCAACACTGGTTTTTACTTGAAGGACTATTCTCATCTACGTGATATGACAGTTAAAAGAAGAATAAAAAACAGGCATATCAGTACAAACAAAAATAGCTGGACTGTATTCGAAGTAAACAAAGCCACTGATGCGCATGCGCGGGTCTCTTACTGCTCATATAAACCTACTTCTATCGTGTATTAACAAGAAGTAGATAATACTAACTCTGTAAAATACACAGGTACCTTATTACCTTCCAGTATTATATTACCTAATATAAATTAAATTACCATTTTTATCTCTAACTCCTCGTATATGAAAAGGACACACATAAGTATTGTATTCTAACATCATCCTTTCTCTCCTGCATCCAAGGAAAACTGCAGTAAAATTAGAACTGACGTAATAGAGTAAATTCGTAGCATGTGCTAATATTGGCTCTCATATTTGGGTTTATTTGGATGTGATTAAGATCTGTTTGGAATTGGTTTCCAAATAAAACACCGCTTTACAACATCCGTGGTTGTTCCAAATTTGAAACGATGACCACACGTCCATCCATGTTACCACCTTCCATTGGCGCCACCGATTTATCAGTGCGATGGTTAATGACCGGACCATGTTACCACTCTTAGCTTACAATTTCCAATTCTGATTTACCTGTTTAAATTCAGTTTCGATTTAGTTTAACACAAGAAAAAAAAGGCTTGGCGAATTGACGAGTTTAGTTTCTCTCCTTCATGAAGATAAAAACACTATCACTAAAATCTTTAAAATTCAAATTTGCGATTTAATATCTCAAAGATCTGTTACTCAAAAATGATTTCGAACTTTTTCAAAACTAGGCTTATTGGGTTACGGTGTATAGTTGGGTGTGGGAAATCTCGGAAGATAAATAGAAATGAACATTTTTGTTTTCAAATTACATAATTGATTTTCTATAACTTATTTTGCCATTGTAAGTATATTCAGAGATTACGTTGTATATAATTTCAAAGCTCAGAGAGACAAATCACTATATCATAAATAATTTCCACATCGTTATACTTTTACCACTCAAGTACTGTTACCAGTATTTCCAGTCAATAAAAGTAAACTATAAATCTTACCCTGTTAATTGGGATTATAAAAATGGCGAGGACGGAAGCGTGTGTTGGCAGTAAAACATGATTGAGACCATTAAACTTGCAGTGAGGTAATCTCGCCAAATGAACTCCTCATCCACCGAACACGATACATTAATTCTGTTTTGTCGCACTTTTGTTTCGATCGTTATATGCATTAAATGTTCGTTAATAATGCATGATATGATTTATGTATAAAGTTAGTTCAGAGGTTCATGTAGGTCACTCGAGCTGGATAACGTAGTATTTAATTGAAACATGAATTGATCAACAAAAAGGTTTGGTTAAAATACTATGCATTAAAATGTAAAAAATATAAACTATTAACTTTTCAAAACCATATATGTTTTAAATATTTTAAAACCATTTAAAAGCTGAGATGATACACAACGATGGAGCAGTATGAGTCCAGTTTTACATGTTGACCAGTCTACTCGAAACGTTAAATTAAGATCAGATAGTACAAAACAACAAATATTTCTGAACATTCCTAACACCTTTTAACTGTTACATAAAATATTATAAATTCTAGACGATCAAACTAAGGGCTACAAGACAAATACCAATTGCAAATAAAGAATTGAAAATTATAACTAACTATAAGACAGCCACTGGAAAATACAACCATCCTGTGCCATGCAAGTGATTAGTAGATTATTATATTAAACATTAAAATGTGAATTAAAAATCAAGGCGGTTAAATGGTTTAGTAACTTCTTTACATAACAAAACATTACATCTTCACACATTGCACTGACACAGTGCAGTGGGTAAGAAATTATTCTATAAACTGTATTTGGCTAATCTCTGTACACTTTACGATGACTTCTTAACGATTCAAAAGATTTCTTGTCTCAATGCTTTGGGAACGCTTCTTTTGTTATCTTATGTAATATTTGTTGGCAATAGCGCAGTGTAGCAGTTATGGCGGTTATCGCAAGATAACCGAATCTAGTAACTTCGAGCGAGGCTGCTGCTTGGGATGGAAGACCGCTGAGCGACCCTGTCCTTGCAGTCCTTCTGCGCGGCCGTTCGTTGTGGTTCGGTGGGTCACCGCTAAACCGTTGGTCCCCAGGTTGTATTAGAGGGGGCTTCTTAGCCTTAAATAACTTCGCCTGGTAAAATAACACATTGCTTAAAGATGTTGACTTTACATATATATTTATCTAACAGTTAATTAAATGTCGAAATCATTAGGCCCGGCTAAATTGATCTCATAATTCATTTTAACCTTTCAGGTATATTTCTGTTAATCATACATGATCATCAGGGATAGGAAATAAATCTAATACATATTTTATGTTGCTAACGTTTATTCTAAACATGCTATATATAATAAATTCAAATAGTGCACAGAATATACACCTAAACTCCATATTCATGTCCAATCAAAAAATCCACAAATTAATTAAATCGGCAGATTGGACATCAACCTAATAACAAGACTACCTTAATTACCTAGATTGTTACATACCGCCATAAACCTACATCAATGCTATAAAGTACTTGTCGCCTAAGTAGGAACGTAGTATCGGTAGTAAAACATTATTCAAACCATTACATTTACTACGCTGCAATCTTGTAAAGTGCATCTACATACCTAGGTCATGAGCATAGGCCTGACACAAACACTATTTATTTATAATTAGGCATTCATCTACCAATAATCTAAACAATCATTAATATCATATATAATTGGTAAGATTTAGTTATTTCATTAAGCATAAAACTAGTGGTATCACTTTAAGAATTTAATTTTGTTGAAGAATTGCTTGATTCGTTACAAAGAGAATTAGAAATATATTTGTCTTAGACCACTCGGCCATTGGCATTCTTAATGGAGATTAGGTGATACCATTAATCGACATCACACACACACACACACACACATATATATATATATATTCATATATATAATTTCATTATAAACATTGAATCGCAATAAGTACTTACTCCGCTGGGACTCGAGGACCTCTCACTTGCCGGGGGAATCGATTAATATATAATATTAATCGATCTTATGCAAATTAATTAGTTTTTATTGTTTATTAAATAATGTAAACAGGGCTGTAAAAAGGCATCCAAAAGATAGCAGGACAAAGAATATGAAACAGGAAACCATAATCCTTGTCTGTTTACAATAGTGATGACGAACCCGATCCTGATTCCTTTCAAAACAAGGAGATAAAAGAGGGGAGAGAAATTCGTAAAACAAACTGAAAATTTGATTAAAACTTTCTCTCCCTGATTAGATTTCTGACATACAAATACAGGCTTTGTTTATACAGTACACATTTTACTGTAACATATTTTCTCTTGAATTCTGTCTTGGACTTTTATTAATCAACGCATTTATAAATGTTGATGATAATTTATAAATATAGACGTATGAATCACTGCAGAAGATATAAAAAGAGTGTTCATGAGCATATAATTATCAGAATAGTAGTGTATTTTACTGGGATAGTATGAATTATACGGCAAATTTAGTCAGGTAAAATAAAATTTTGGTAAACTGAAAATAATGGATAATCTCAAAAATTGAATTTTATTTTATTTCCTAACAAGAATAATTAAAATATTACAATCTTGATATAAGTGGAATAATTTGAAAGGGAGCTTAAAGAGAATGTTACTTATGATCGAAATTAAAAGTCTTCAAACGAATGGGGTTTATCTGATACCACATGTGATACAATATAAAAATATTTTAAATATATTCTAATATAACTCATCCAGTAAGAACCAGACTTAATGGCGGGCAATTTGATTATTATTTCCATAAGAACAATGTTACGCAATGCTACAATTTTACGTTTTATGTTGTTTGTGTCTGGTTTACTACATGAATTTTATTGGTAGTCGTACAACTATGGGAAATGTTTAATATTGATATACACATTTGTATATCAATATTAAACATGTTATATACTTAATACACATCCAAACGCTTCATAGATGTTTGCTCTATTTTATTGATTTAATGATTAGAAAATTGCAAACCTTTTCCTACTTTTCTGATTAAAATACTCACAAATATAAATTTTACAGTAAAATTTCAACAGCGATTGGTTACGTAATAGTTATGTATTTAAAATGAAGCACATCCTATAAAGCTATGATAATTAGGACGTACAGTGTAACATTGTCCTAACGGAATAAAATTCAACTTCATATCATTACAGTCGACTTTAAACTTATTGAGGTACAGAAAAGCCTATCACGTCAGGGGCTGTAAAAAAATCTGTCTGTCTGTTTGTTTGTCCGCACATTTCTCGAAAACGAGCTAACATACGGACTTGAAATATTGCATGTTACATCATAATTAATATTGGAAATATGAAGTTTTATGACAGTGCATGGCATTCAATAAATTAGTGTTATGAGTAACCACGATGTGCAAATTTATAAACGGATTGAGACAACCATATCGAATTTTAACGATTATATAACAGAAACAGGGTCGTAATTAGACAAACAATCAACGCAGTGAGACATGAGCGGTGACAGATCCCTGATATCAAAAGAAATACAATTACAAAGGTGATCAGCTCTGGCACTCAGTGGGTAATAGACTTTAACGTGCGGTTGTGTTTGATGTAGAAATATATCTGTTGGTACCGGTTACTAGTAAAAATAGTTTAATGGTATATAACTGAAAGAGGAACTAAAATAGACAAACAATCAGCACAGTGAGACTTGAGCGGTGACAGGTCACTGTTGTCGACAGAAATACAATTACAAAGGTCATCAGCTCCGGCACTCAGTGTGTAATAGACTTTAACGTGCGGTTGTGTTTGATGTAGAAATATATCTGTTGGTACCGGTTACTAGTAAAAATAGTTTTAATGGTATATAACTGAAAGAGGAACTAAAATAGACAAACAATCAGCACAGGGAGACTTGAGCGGTGACAGGCCACTGTTGTCAACAGAAATACAATTACAAAGGTCATCAACTCCGGCACTCAGTGTGTAATAGACTTTAACGTGCGGTTGTGTTTGATGTAGAAATATATCTGTTGGTACCGGTAACTAGTAAAAACAGTTTAATGATTATCTAACTGAAATTGAGGCAAAAATAGACAAACAATCAGCACAGTGAGACTTGAGCGGTGACAGGTCACTGTTGTCGACAGAAATACAATTACGAAGGTCATCAGCTCCGGCACTCAGTGTGTAATAGACTTTAACGTGCGGTTGTGTTTGATGTAGAAATATATCTGTTGGTACCGGTTACTAGTAAAAATAGTTTAATGGTATATAACTGAAAGAGGAACTAAAATAGACAAACAATCAGCACAGTGAGACTGAAGCGGTGACAGGTCACTGTTGTCGACAGAAATACAATTACAAAGGTCATCAACTCCGGCACTCAGTGTGTAATAGACTTTAACGTGCGGTTGTGTTTGATGTAGAAATATATCTGTTGGTACCGGTTACTAGTAAAAATAGTTTAATGGTATATAACTGAAAGAGGAACTAAAATAGACAAACAATCAGCACAGTGAGACTTGAGCGGTGACAGGTCACTGTTGTCGACAGAAATACAATTACAAAGGTCATCAGCTCCGGCACTCAGTGTGTAATAGACTTTAACGTGCGGTTGTGTTTGATGTAGAAATATATCTGTTGGTACCGGTTACTAGTAAAAATAGTTTAATGGTATATAACTGAAAGAGGAACTAAAATAGACAAACAATCAGCACAGTGAGACTTGAGCGGTGACAGGTCACTGTTGTCGACAGAAATACAATTACAAAGGTCATCAGCTCCGGCACTCAGTGTGTAATAGACTTTAACGTGCGGTTGTGTTTGATGTAGAAATATATCTGTTGGTACCGGTTACTAGTAAAAATAGTTTAATGGTATATAACTGAAAGAGGAACTAAAATAGACAAACAATCAGCACAGTGAGACTTGAGCGGTGACAGGTCACTGTTGTCGACAGAAATACAATTACAAAGGTCATCAGCTCCGGCACTCAGTGTGTAATAGACTTTAACGTGCGGTTGTGTTTGATGTAGAAATATATCTGTTGGTACCGGTTACTAGTAAAAATAGTTTAATGGTATATAACTGAAAGAGGAACTAAAATAGACAAACAATCAGCACAGTGAGACTTGAGCGGTGACAGGTCACTGTTGTCGACAGAAATACAATTACAAAGGTCATCAGCTCCGGCACTCAGTGTGTAATAGACTTTAACGTGCGGTTGTGTTTGATGTAGAAATATATCTGTTGGTACCGGTTACTAGTAAAAATATGTTAATGGTATATAACTGAAAGAGGAACTAAAATAGACAAACAATCAGCACAGAGGAGACTTGAGCGGTGACAGGCCACTGTTGTCAACAGAAATACAATTACAAAGGTCATCAACTCCGGCACTCAGTGGGTAATAGACTTTAACGTGCGGTTGTGTTTGATGTAGAAATATATATGTTGGTACCGGTAACTTGTAAAAACAATTTAATGATTATCTAATAAAAATTGAGGCAAAAAAGACAAAAAAATCAGCACAGTGAGACTTGAAACGGTGACAGGTCACTGTTGCCGACAGAAATACAATTACAAAGGTCATCAGCTCCGGCACTCAGTGTGTAATATAATTTAACGTGCGGTTGTGTTTGATGTAGAAATATATCTGTTGGTACCGGTAATTAGTAAAAATAGTTTAATAGTATATAACTGAAAGAGGAACTAAAATAGACAAACAATCAGCGCAGTGGGACATGAGCGGTGACAGGTCACTGATGCCGACAGAAATACAATTACAAAGGTCATCAGCTCCGGCACTCAGTGGGTAATAGACTTTAACGTGCGGTTGTGTTTGATGTAGAAATATATCTGTTGGTACCGGTTACTAGTAAAAAATATGTTAATGGTATATAACTGAAAGAGGAACTAAAATAGACAAACAATCAGCACAGGGAGACTTGAGCGGTGACAGGCCACTGTTGTCAACAGAAATACAATTACAAAGTCATCAACTCCGGCACTCAGTGTGTAATAGATTTAACGTGCGGTTGTGTTTGATGTAGAAATATATATGTTGGTACCGGTAACTTGTAAAAACAGTTTAATGATTATCTAATAAAAATTGAGGCAAAAAAGACAAAAAAAATCAGCACAGTGAGACTTAAACGGTGACAGGTCACTGTTGCCGACAGAAATACAATTACAAAGGTCATCAGCTCCGGCACTCAGTGTGTAATATAATTTAACGTGCGGTTGTGTTTGATGTAGAAATATATCTGTTGGTACCGGTAATTAGTAAAAATAGTTTAATGGTATATAACTGAAAGAGGAACTAAAATAGACAAACAATCAGCGCAGTGGGACATGAGCGGTGACAGGTCACTGTTGCCGACAGAAATACAATTACAAAGGTCATCAGCTCCGGCACTCAGTGGGTAATAGACTTTAACGTGCGGTTGTGTTTGATGTAGAAATATATCTGTTGGTACCGGTTACTAGTAAAAACAGTTTAATGATTATCTAATATAAATTGAGGCAAAAAAAGACAAACAATCAGCACAGTGAGACTTGAGCGGTGACAGGTCACTTTTGTCGACAGAAATACAATTACGAAGGTACATCAGCTCCGGCACTCAGTGTGATAGACTTACGTTCGGTAGTGTTTGATGTAGAAATATATATGTTGGTACCGGTAACTAGTAAAAACAGTTTAATGATTATGTAATAAAAATTGAGGCAAAAAAGACAAACAATCAGCACAGTGAGACTGAAGCGGTGACAGGTCACTGTTGCCGACAGAAATACAATTACAAAGGTCATCAACTCCGGCACTCAGTGTGTAATAGACTTTAACGTGCGGTTGTGTTTGATGTAGAAATATATCTGTTGGTACCGGTTACTAGTAAAAATAGTTTAATAGTATATAACTGAAAGAGGAACTAAAATAGACAAACAATCAACGCAGTGAGACATGAGCGGTGACAGGTCACTGATATCAACAGAAATACAATTACAAAGGTGATCAGCTCCGGCACTCAGTGGGTAATAGACTTTAACGTGCGGTTGTGTTTGATGTAGAAATATATCTGTTGGTACCGGTTACTAGTAAAAATAGTTTAATGGTATATAACTGAAAGAGGAACTAAAATAGACAAACAATCAACGCAGTGAGACATGAGCGGTGAAATATCACTGTTATCAACAGAAATACAATATTACAAAGGTGATCAGCTCTGTCACTCAGTGGGTAATAGACTTTAACGTGCGGTTGTGTTTGATGTAGAAATATATATGTTGGTACCGGTAACTTGTAAAAACAGTTTAATGATTATCTAATAAAAATTGAGGCAAAAAAGACAAAAAAATCAGCACAGTGAGACTTAAACGGTGACAGGTCACTGTTGCCGACAGAAATACAATTACAAAGGTCATCAGCTCCGGCACTCAGTGTGTAATATAATTTAACGTGCGGTTGTGTTTGATGTAGAAATATATCTGTTCGTACCGGTAATTAGTAAAAATAGTTTAATGGTATATAACTGAAAGAGGAACTAAAATAGACAAACAATCAGCGCAGTGGGACATGAGCGGTGACAGGTCACTGTTGCCGACAGAAATACAATTACAAAGGTCATCAGCTCCGGCACTCAGTGTGTAATAGACTTTAACGTGCGGTTGTGTTTGATGTAGAAATATATATGTTGGTACCGGTAACTAGTAAAAACAGTTTAATGAATATCTAATAGAAAGTGGGGCAAAAATAGACAAACAATCAGCACAGGGAGACTTGAGCGGTGACAGGTCACTGTTGTCGACAGAAATACAATTACAAAGGTCATCAGCTCCGGCACTCAGTGTGTAGGAGACTTTAACGTTCGGTTGTGTTGATGTAGATGTATCTTTTGGTACCGGTTACTAATGCAAAAAGTGAGTCAGTCAAATTATTTAGGTCAGTTAATGACTAGCTGAAATATCAATGGAATATTTGCAATTATCGGCTTTGTGAGAATTTAATCCTTCAATCATACTAATATTACTTATTTAAACATTTTCCTACAGGTAAGTGTCTAAGTATTATAAGAATAGGCAAAGTTAACAATAGTCATTTACAAACACTCACATTTATATATATACATAATCTATAATAAATCAAATATTCTTTGAAAAAATGGATTGGTAAATGTAAAAGTAGTACTGTATTACATTTTAGAACGTTTTATGTTTCTAGAGTTTTATAGTTAGAACCTTTTTGAATAAAAAGCATTGATGAAGAAAATGATAACTGATATGACAAATTTATTAAGTAACAAGCTACTATCCCAGAAACCAGACATTTTCTAAAGCTTTTTGCTGATGTAAATTAGTAGCTACGTCTAAAACAAGTATATATTGTTTCTATACTAATATAAAGTAAATATTTACATTTTAAAAATAGTTTTGGATGGAGTCAAGTTAAAATAAATACCTTCATACAGATTTTTTTCACATAAAATCCTAGGACCTTTGCTTATAGAGCACATAAAACGCCCAGAAGGTCACACACATTTACCTCCTTAACCTTGTTTTAGTTGGTAAGCCTCAAACTGTGGTTCTTAGAAGTAGGGAAATGAAAACAGGGATAACAATAGTTAGTGTTTAAATGTATCGACAATACTGTAAATACATAGTGGTTCTAAGGGACATGTTGTTTGTAACTGATTGAGAAAGGGTGGATCTGGAGTACTTATGATTAAATTGAAAATACACGAGATTGTCACAATAATCAATTTTGTGAAGAATAAATAATGTAAACTTACATTTAAGAATAAAAAGAACGTCCAGAACTTCACATTAAAATAAAGTTGATTCTGGGAGAGACGTAAATTCTGATGGAGAAGGGAGAGGGAGAGATCTCTTTCAAGATGAAAATCATTAGTTTCAATGTTCTGGACATAATACGATAAAATGTTCTGGGAACAGCTGGTGAAGGAATGAAGGTATCTAAAACAATGTCAACTTTGTAACTGATTAGTATAAATAATCCTAAATACAGTAAGTATAATAATGCATTAATATTAGAATATTTTCCACAGCTCTCCAAGAAGCTTGTATTCATTATGGTATTATTCCGCCTCAGTTTTATAACTATGTAGATATATCATGGTAACTTACAGCTTAGTGAGAGAGTAACTTTGTTCAGTAATGTTTTCTTGTTCGCTTTTGTCAAGTAGAGGACGATTTAAATAGAAACACAAAGGGCAACAAACTAAACGTTACAAAAGCTCCGTTCCGACTGCATACAGAGTACAATAAATGCGTCATAACATGACACCAAGTTTCTGCTTCCACTTGAAATTTCTGTTAAGCATTAAATTTCATTATTTTAACATCGGCCGTGTAATGTCGAGATCTGACGTCACGTCGCGTCGTATATTTTCGCTCAATTTAAGTTGTCATTGAATATTAAATTTAAATTAAGGATTTTTGAAATCAAATATTTATTGGGTGAGCATTAACGAAGACTATCACTTGAGACGCACTAAATATGTAATCTCAATCCGTCTATCTAACTGCCTGTTTGACAGCACAAAACCTCGAGAACGAAGTCACTTGTATACAATAAAAAAAATTTTTACATATCATAAATATCATGTTTCTGTAGTAGTACATTTTACTTCATTGGAGCTTCATTTGAGTAAAAGCAACATTAAGGTCGATGACGGTGTATATCGCTGATTGGGACTTTGCCGAGCGTTAGTGACAAATTGTCTATTAATGTCATGGGTATCATTAATGACAACGAAGTAAAATTGTAAAAAAACCGAATAAAATCATATGCCACGTAATCAGTTGCCACAGTATCACATGTAACTAATGAAATGAGGAATAGACTGAATCTTGCACGTGGAACGTGATGTGGCGTATAGGTGTGGTACGTATCATTTTCCAACTACTAATAATTTTTCTCATGTATTTTTAGATTTAAAAACTTTGAGGGACATCACTCTCATATAATACAAATGTTTCTGGTAGTATTTATTAAGTAAACTCAGAGACCAAATTTTATATACATGAGACCAATATTTTCAACGGTGTCTACTAGAAAAATTGTAATTTTAACCACTAAAATATATTTACTAATACCATTCACATGCACATAACCTCCTTATTATTCTTAAGAAGATTTTGTTGAAATTTAAATATATATTCCTAAATTTATATTAAAAATAAGGTTTAGTAATAATGCAATGTAACATAATAACTTATAATACTAGAACGTAAAAGAGGAAATGAATACATTGAGAATAATATGACAAAGTCATCATGTTCTATTTGAATTCATTATAAAACTTTAGTCAGTTATAGAAATTACCTTATATCCAAATTTGTAATCAAAAAGTTTTAATTCCATTTAAAACACATATATTAACACAAATAATATACTGTATAATTTTGTTTCAATTCTCCTAAACAATATAAACGATAAATCATGTATTTAATACTATAAATTATTCTATTTGAACAACAACATTTCAGACACCATTACTACTAACACGATATTAAATTTGTGAATTATTAAATTAAAGGGTCAGATTAAAGTTCTCGACTATTATGTTTCAATGTTAATATTTATTATATTTGTGCATTTTTTACAAAGGCCACCTTTTGTAGAATACGACGTACGAAATGTTACTTCTAAAAGGTTTCCAACGTTTTCTTAATTAATTAAAGACTGGGAGCTCATAATTATTTATGCTCTACTTCGGAAATCTAGCTAGTTTTGTGAAACTAATTGCGAGATAAGATTATATCTAAGCTTCATACATGTATGAAGATATCCATAAGTAATTAAAATTCCAAAGAGAAACATACCGAGACTTGTGTATTATAACATTAAACAACTATTTTATGTCTTTATTGAACCAAATAATGTAGTCAATGAAGTTCAAAACCAAACCGGAACAATTAGGTCAGGAGACATACAGCGAGCAGTGTATGGCTGTACAATAGCTACATTCATTCGCTCCTGTAGATCTAATTAACTAACCGAAATACCTCGACATGCCAAGCCGTGTGATCAACACATCATTATTATCGTCTGATCTACATTGTTGATTAATTATTTTAGAGCAGCATAATAGAGTCTGGCTATATTCATTCGGTTAGGTAAATTATGACTGGGGCTATCGCCAAGAATAGTGATTATGTATAAAAACCATGATATATAAAGTAAAGTAAATATGTTTTACTGTACCAGTTAAAAATAGAGCTACGAAGCCCTCTCTAACACTTAACCTGGGGACCAACGGCTTAAAGGTAACTTCCGAACCACCACAAATACCGGGCAGGTAGGCTGCTTGCAAGGACAGGGTCGCTCAGGGTCACCCATCCAAGCAGCAGCCACGCTCGACGTTGCTTGGTAGTTTTATCTTGCGATAATCGTTGTACCCGCTACACTGCGCCATTAGCATAAGATATAGTAAAGAAGTATGCACTTTTTGTGTCTTTATTTATGTATTACTATTTTTGTCGATGATCAAATAAACACCACTTTACAGTCTTTTAATGTTTTATTTATAATATTTAAACATTTTTAGAGTGGGAACTTGTTAAAATTTATCTACTTAACCCTTGGTACATTCTGAGACTATAACATGCTTAGTTAAAGAAGACTCCTAAAACTCTATGTAAAGTAGTTCACTTATAGCATGTGAAATCTATGACCTTTGACTCAGGATATATTCAAACGGATGCATATGTGGTGGTTCGGAAGTTACTTACAAGCCGATGAACTCTAGTGTTATAGAAGACTTCTTAGCCCTAACTTCGTCTGGTAAAATACAAGGCTATATTCTACTATATTTATAAATGGCATTGCGTAGTAAAATTGATAAAAGATTAATAGTCACTTGGTTTGTAAATAGTTACATAAAAGGTGCTACAGAGATGAAAATCTTCCTTGAGTAATGTATACAAAGTTCCAGTTGGAACCATGGACAGTTTTGTTGTGAAGGGAAACTATGGACTGAAAAGCTCTGTGAAAACAATCGCAGGAAACGCGCTGAATGTCCAGCTCCAAATTTGATCAACGTCAATAAAGGAATCCATCGAGCCTATACGGTCTATACACGTTATTTCTCTTTCCTTCTTCTTTCGATATTATTTTTATGAGTTACCCGGATTCTCTGCCGGATAGTTTTAGCTCGTTGCAGCATCTATCACATGCCTTTCTTTTAAACTGACAATCATAGTTGTCAATAGCTAATGAATATGATGGTTGGTAAACTTTAAATTTTTCCCAATTTCCAGTTTAATAGTTAATACAGTAATGCAACTTCTACAGTCAGTTTGCATAGTTTATTTTACGTTGTTCAAGGGCTCTCTGTGTTTCAAACACGTATTTACATAGACATTTTCTGCGATTTTCTCGTTGCCTTTATAGTAATCCATAAATAATACAAACATGTTAACTTGCGCCAAAATCCCATTGAGTGACATACACCGTCATTGAACTTGATGTTTTTTTATATAAAAATGAAGCTTCAATTTAAGTCTATAGGTTAATTTGTGCTCGAGATATAGTATGGACAGACAGCAGACATCCATATGGATACAGGCAGAAATGAACTCTTTCACTCCCTCCAGTGATAAAAGATGCCAACAGTCAGCCAATTATTACAATTAATTTATATATAGTACAAGTAATTAAGGTAATATTTCCACAAGTCGAATATTTTTCATTTAGTGTGGTGGAAAATTCCTCCAACGGTTTAACATTTTAAAACCATTATTAATAGAGCAATATAATTTTGTATGTTTCTATTATTCGTATAATCTTAATTTTATAACCAAATATTATGCTTTTATTATATCAAGGAGTGGCAAGTGATGGAAAATAAAACAAATCTTACGCGAAAACATACATTAAATTAAAGGTCAGAAATCAGACCTATAAAAGTTAACCTTAACGAAATGTTTTTAGTGGTAAAGTTCAATTACTTTATTACTTATTTACTTTAATTTACTTTATTTATTTAAATAAGTAAAGCTATTTATTTACTTATTTTTAAGGAATTATTAATGGGGTTGAGTGTTTTTTTAAGAAACATTCATCTTTTTAACTCCCAGAATTTGAAATTTGCAACGTCACTCAAGATTTTGTATTTAACAGATCATTTATTTGCATACCGACAGAGTCCGTGACAACTTGCAGTCTACTATGACATTCCAGAACAGGTAGCACCCATGTGATTCTCAAATTACCTTTCTTCTTGTTTTCCGTATTGTAAAGTAATACAATGGACCTGGCGAGAGCATCGCGCGAACAAAAAGACTGAAGAAGCTCAAATGATGTCGGAGTGCATTAGTGAAGGGTGGAGCCAACTGTATTGTGACGGCACTCTTGTTGTATTGTATTGCGGTCACACAGTGTCCTATGTATTGTCCTGTATACAACAAATGGTGAAGAGGTGCTTTGGTGTCATTCATAAGATTTGTACAAGAGAGAGTGGGAAAGAATACGCCTTCTGTATCTACCATTGGGAAAATGTAGTCAAAGTTTTGAGCAAATGTAAAGAAAGTATAGTCGAACTAGACTTTGTTTCCTATTATTGTTTCACATGCATATTTGTATTGAATGTCTATTTATTTGCAATATAATGAATCTATTCAAGAGCAAATGTTGAATTAAAGGACATGATTATTTTGTAACAACAATTAGATGAATCATTGCATAGTAAAATAATTAAACTGCATCACCGCAACTTTTTGAGATAAGTTGTTACTTTAACATGATTTTTATATCCAATATTACTAAAAAAACCGTATACGAATAATAATCGCCAGTAATTTAAGTTTTAAAGCAAATTTGATACTACTTACAAAACTATAATGCAATGGGATGTTTTGTGACTATAGATAAACGTCACCAATTTTCCCCAACAATCTTGCAAGAATCAAAATACGCGTACATGCTACTCTAGGTACTTGACTTAACTGGAAATGTATCACTAATATTTCATTCTCTTTTTACACTGTACATGGAAGAATAATTGTCTTCTTCCATTTTACATGGAAAAAAGTGTAACGTTGGCAAAAATGTGCTAATGCAAACAAATACTGTGTATATGGAAGTATTTATGTTGTATTCAATTTAATTCTGGATTCAAAATGAAATATACCTATAAGGGAAACTACTAAAACAATACCTTGTAATGCTGTAAATTCTTTGTAAACATTAAGATAATTCGTTTAGCTAGTTATTATTTTTAAAAGATAAAATGGATTACTATTTACTTGTATGAATGTTTGAACGACATAAGTATTGATACGATATATTTTAGTTGTGTATTTGGCGTGTTCCTACTGGAAAACGAGATATTGTCGCCCTACTTTCTTTTAGGTTTACGCAATCTTTCTTTTCATGATAAACTATAATTAACTTAGGTAGTTTTATAGCTGACAAAATGAGAGGGGAGTTATGAGAAGTTTCAAAAATGTATATTAAGTAATTTTTTCGAACCTGTATGACTGATGATAAATATTATTTTCTGTATTACAAATGCGTAAGCATTATCATACGTCAATGATTAAATTATCTAATGGCTAGCTTTTCATAAACACAAAAATTATAAAAATAAATTATTAAAACCAAATAATAAAAAAACGTAAACAAAAAATAACCATTATTATTAAATTACTATTTATTATAATTATGATTTAAACTATCATTAATGTAATTATTTCTTAAACCACTATTATTATTTATTTATATTTTAAAATATATTTTCTAATAAAATATATTAAATTTTGTATTAAGATATTTACTGTAGGCTATCTTCTGTAAAATACACTGCGGATCCTGATCAGTGTCACCTTAAGGTAACTACCACAGTCAATATTTTAACCTACAGAACAATAACTATCTTACCCTTATGTATGTAGTTAAGACATGACTACATGTACCTTACGACCAAGACGTTGTGAAGTATACAGGGTGATCAATATAGACTGACGGTTCTTATATATTGTCAAGAAATAATATTTGTGTTGTATTTTGGTATATGATTTTAATTTTTAGCCTATTTATTTATTTTTGTTCTATCCATCTATCTCTATTATGTTTATCGCGATATTCCATAAATGTAGGAATAACTCTTTTATATATTTGTATGGATAATTCATGTGATAAAGTTTCGAAAAACCTATCTATCACAGGGGAAATGGTATACGGAGTGGTAAACCTATGTTAATACTGATACGAACAAAACAACCAAGTGCAATAAATTCTGTGAAAATCAAACTGTTGCTTGGCAATGCTCGGTTGGATGACACATGGTGGTGAGGGGGCTGGGGAGGGTGTGCAGTGAATGGAATGAAAGGGGTTGGTCGTGTAATGGGTGTGTTACCCCCCCTTCACAAACACCACTAAAACAACCGCTACAGAAAACAGAACCCTCATTACATAACATCTGGCTGTTATTGTTTGGAATCAGCTGCATTACGTATTTTGCAGTGTTTTAGTTGGAAAAAACTAAGAGTCGCTTCTATTATGAAGATAATTTAATAAGTTACAAAATAAGTGTATTTAATATTCTATAACAACTCACTTTCCTAAAAGTGACTTCTTAATGTTATTATTTTATTCAACGCACTTTTAAAACATTTAGAGTGCCGATGGCCGAGCGGTCTAAGACGTTGGACTTTTAGTCTGAGTTATGAATAGCCGCAATTCATATACTGTCTGTGACAATAGGACTTTTTCTGTTTGCTATGATCCTCGCACATCCCAGTGGACCATGGGTTAGGCTGAACAAGGATTAAAAGGAGATGGGGATCTCATTTTTTTAACTTTTTTATTTTGTTCTAAGGGTAAAATGGTGATAAACTCCAGTCTGCAAACACAAATAAAATATTAAAAAGTAGAGAATTTAAGGATTTTTAATATCCATTTTTTTCTCAAAGACAGAGAACAGGGCGTTTGTTTGTATATACGAGTAATTGGCAAACCAATGTAGAATAGATTGTTACTATGACGTACTGATAAAACATTTCTACTATAACCTATAACATAATAATAATTCGTGTGTTTTATTTTTTTTAAATAAAAAATTGTATATGAATTAGTTCTTTGCTCATTTTCATTATTCGAAGGGACGCCACTATCAAAACAGTGGATTTCAGTATTTCCTCATATTTTGTAATATAAGTGTAACCTAAGTTTATTATTTTAACTAGGGAACATGTTTCGTTTCTTATTAACATTATCATAATAAACTCTGTCAATGTGTGGTAAACGAACAAATTTATAACAGCAGACATTCTAAAAAATTTTTTCAAGCAGCTCCTTTCTATATTGATAAACTTTAATGAGAAAAAGGTCAAATTTATGTGCTAAATTAGTATTTAACTCCGCAGGAATCGAATCAGTACAGCATTCAGTTAGAGTACCGCATTCAATTAGAGTACCGCATTAAATTAGATTACCGCATTCAATTAGAGTACCGCATTCAATTGGAGTACCGCATTCAATTAGAGTACCACATTCAATTAGAGTACCGCAAGCTTATCCTTAAATCCTAATGGCCGAAGTGATTCTAATATTTTTGTTTTTAAAAATTCACATACATTTTAATGTTTTGTTGTTTAAATATATTTTAATTTCAAAATCATAAATTAAACTCGAGTGCTTGAGATGGAAAGGTTAAACAAATTTCTGGTGATTTGAAAATAAAACATTTTTAATCCATACTTTTACACAGCTTTAGTCTTGTAGTAGTAATTGCTACTCTTCAAAGATCCGTGAATTTAAGAAACGCAGTAAATTAATAATCTATTTTTTGGTAACTCTCTGCAGTAACGCCAGCACTCAGAATCAGAACGAGCAATTTACTACGATTAAGATCATTATGATTAAAATGTCACTTACAACGTTTCATAAGGTATTTATAAAATGTCAACGCACAAGGGAGTCAGGACGGAACAGGATATAAGCTGTTGTAAACAAAGAGGCGGATGAGAGTCGTCCTCACACACCAACAACTTCAGTTCCTTCTTTGTTGATCATCCCTCATCCCTCACTGCAATTATCCCAGAAAAGGCTATCCGGTTCGTTTCATGTCAGATATCTTCAGTTTGTTCTTTTATCACAGCCAAGAAACTTCACGCTTTGCGTCCTTTTTGATAACAAATAGTTTAGTACGTGTGACTTTCATTATACCATTAAAATTGTTTCATACTTACTTGGTTTATCACTAACAATGTGAAAAGATTAAAGTTATGCGTTATTATAGTTCAACATTAAATGTTACACATACGTTTAAGTATAAATACACCATTATATGATACTAACACAATTTAGTCGTAGTACAGGGAGAGGCAGACCACCCATCCGTGACATCTCAACCAAAACCGTGACATCTATCTTTTTATTACTTTATTACTTCTTTCATTATCTGCAAACAATTCGGAACAATATTTTTTAACACCTAAAAATTGCAATTCTTTGGGGGAGGGGGAGAAGGGGTGTTCAACCTTTATAGGGTTTCAAATGTAAAGGTAGGTAGATGTGTACCTTGTTTTAAAATTCTCTATTCCCTGATTGTAAAAAAAATATTCATTTCCTTTTAGTTTACAGATAAAAGTTTTGAGGTTTGACAGTTGTTTTACTGTTACGTCATTATAAATTGGTTACATTTCTGCACATTACTGTGTTTTTTATTTAGTTAAAATTAAGAATATTTTTAAATCATAAAATCTAAAAAAATTCAAATAGCAAGGTATGGATTTCATCACACCTATCAAAAGTACACATAAGTACATACTTTTGGTTTTGGTTTCCGTTCCTTAAAAACTATTGTTTTTAGTATTTAAAATTTGGCCTTACCATGGCAGGTTAGGAAACGGCGGCAAAAAACTAACGTTTATGACGTGTTGTTGGATTTATTACGCCCTTGTGTTCTCCTTCTTTGCTGTAGGGTCTTAAAAGTATCTACCACTTGTATTATAAAAAGTTATGCAAACGATTTACCTGTTCGTGACATGTGATGGATTTTACCTATTTTTTGGGCAATCCGTAATTTGAGACTATTGAATGAATGAATAATGGATAGTTATATTTTATACCAGAAAGAAAATCATTCACTCCTTAGAAAAAATACGTTGTCAATTTTAAGATGAACTGGCCCATTCTGTAAAGTATAAAAATTGGTAATCGAGGGGATAAAATATTTCATTCTATAAAACATCAAGACTATCAATCTGAGAATTTCTTTCTTTTCTGAAGTAACTTGTCTTATTCCGTTACGAAGAAAATAAGATCGGCATGACAGGGTGTAGTGAGATTGGAAAACAGGGGCTTTACAGGTGACAAACTCTCCATTGAGGCTCAATTACTTTTGTGTGGAACATATTAACCGGGTCGTAAATGATAATGTTACTACATAATTTACTGATCATCAGAATTCGAAATGTTTAAAAAGAATTTATAAATGGCGCTAAAACCCCTTAGAGCATATAAAGGTAAACTAGAGGAAACTCTTGTTGAGTTTGCGGTTAAATACCAATTCCTCCAGATTCAGTACCGCCTTTGTCAAAGGCATTTTACTTTACATTTCAGTGAGACATTTATGTCTTGGTATTTTCTTTGACTGCACTTCTGTTATTAAAATAGTACACCAAGTCTAATTGTTTAATAAATGCTATTATGTTATTGGTTGAGCGTTAGTGAAGCCTATTACTGAATGGGGTGGTTAAATTTAAGTTCTATCTTTCTGGACGATATCTTAAGATCAAAGTGACTTATAGAATTTTGCATGACGCTTCTTTTACATACATACAAAAACCCTTAGGTTCAGTTATTTAATTGATTATTGAAGTTATTTACTATTCATTGCTGATTAATTAGCTTTAAAATCAATCATTTGATTATACGAAATTTATCACGAGTTATAATTCGCTCAGCGTTATTGAATGAGCTGGACAAATTTCATTTCTGTCTGATTGTCTTTCTGTGCAATATTTCGAGAAAGAGCAGCTTGTAGACTTAAAATTTTAAATGAAGCTTCATTTCTATAAAAGCAACATTGAATTTGATGATGATGCATGTCGTTCCATGAGAGTTGGCTGAGCGTTAACGAACATTTTTACATTGTAATTATCTTGACATTGAGGAAATCGTAGGAAAAATACATTAATAATCAAAGTGAATAAATCATATGTAATTTTAACTTGTGATATAGTAAAATATTTCGCTGGATAAAATGAGCTATATACTTGAAATTTTTCAGCTATGTTATTCCAACTTTCCGTTCGAAATACGACTGAAATGTATCTGAAGTTAAGTAGTATTTTTTAATTTATTAAACCATTAATTTCTGTTACAGGTTTTAAGTGATATATGCCTTATTATGTGATGTGCGACACATCATTCAATCATTCAACTTCTCTCTCCGGAGATAAATAATTCATACGGACGAGGTTAGCTGAAGCCCGTGGTGTTATCTCAGTTAGCTCTGAGGTTAAATTTTGATGAGGACCAAATTTTGTGTTTGCTAATTGACCCTTTCCCTCCACAGAGGGGACTTTGAGTAATAACCTTTTCCGTGCCTATGTTTATCGCATTGAGTGAGTTATCTTGTTTAGTTAATACAATCAAAGGTCTAAATATATAAAGTTAAATGACACATGTGAAAGATCCATATAAGCGTTGACAATGTGGTTATGTTTTATATCGAACATAAAAATCATATTAGAAGAAATAAAATATGGTAAATCACAATAATTATCAAATCACGTGTATTATATTAATAAAACCGTATTGTTACAAATGGTGCATTGTCCGATATTTCTTCGATTTCAAAAATGAATAGTACCAAAAGTTAATACCCAATCTTCACTACTATACCTGCTTCTATTAAAATGGGATGTAGTACATCAAGGTATTATTGTGATATAATGCGTAATAAAATTTAAAGGTTTGATGAGGAAAATACCCGATTCCGTAACTAAACCGTACCATTTAAATGTAGTATTGTTAATGTTATCATTATTGCATGACACACAAAAATGATGTTAGGTACAAAGTAAGGAAGCACTTTTGAAATATTTGTTACACGCTCAATGTATTCTTTCGGTTTCTTTTCCAATTATGATTCAAATCCATCTATGGCCAAAAAACTTTTGCACGTTTTTATGACTCGTTTATGGAACGGTTTAGGCATTTAGGGATATTTTATGTCTTTAATAGTAAATACGTAGTTGCTGTCACATACTACAAATAGAGCTGAACTTGTAGATTTTTATTCGTCACTGTCAAATTTCTAAGATCCCTTTTAAGGATTGTTTTATTCAAAGTCGCCCACAATGGAAAGGTTCAATATTTTCATGAATAAGCTACGTAAAGCTTTGTGAGATTAAAGTTAAAACGCTCTTGCTTCAAATTGAAAGACTCTTGAAGGAACAATAGGCTGTTGACAACGTAACTTTTCCTTTCGATACTATAGTGCATACCCGTTAAGCGATAGATATTTGACGATTTTAAGTGTTTCATTCTGTATATTTGAGGTTAAAAAAATGGAAACCACTTGAAGTTTGCATAATAAGGTGTAGAATACGTATGTTATGTAAATTACGTCAAACATAAGAAAAGGAATGATTTTTTTTTAAGTGGAACAACTTTTTGATTATCACTGACATAAAGAACTACTATAATAGTGAGATACATATCATTGCAAAACTGATTTGTGGCGCGATAAAGAAAGACTAACCTAGTGGTGGAATAATCGATTGAATTCAACAATCGAGTGATCGTTAAGGCTCATCTTTACTTCTCACGTAACTTCCTGAATCCTTTCACGATTTAAATTGACTCATGTTTACACCATGATGCAGAACATGAGCATAAATAAAAAACATGCAGAATAATCGAACGAAAAACGGATATAAACAACCGGAACAAATCGAGACGTCGCATCGCCTTATACTGGGAATCAGCTGATATGTCAATGTGGAAACGCCGTCAGGTCAGGGGGGAAATGGGGTGAGGAAACAATGCCCCATACGGCCAGGCTTACAATCGTATGTGTCTTACTATAATAAAGTTGATGACTCACGTGCACTTAGGTCTGATGAGTTCTTATTAAAAATTTCATATCTAACCAAACTGTTTTAAAATTTTTTTAAATTTTGTATTTTTTTATTTTGTTTTTTAAGAAAAATATAGTGGTACATATGTCCAATTCCAGCATTATAGTGTGACATAAAAACCACTAGGCCCTTTTTACCTACATACCTTGGTTCCTTTTCGATCTTCCTTGAGTAAATTGTTTTGTTTATTCCTAATTACAACCAAATGTATAAAAGGTTCTGTCATATTTATTAGTTAACCTTTTAGAAACGTTCAGAAAATATTCACTGCGACAACTAAATCTTTTGACTAATGGAAGTATGAATAATGAGGTCATCACTCGCTACCAAACTGAGATTGGTTGGAAGTGGACTTTCGACAGTAGCATACAATATTATGGAAGCAAAATAAATTAACCCCAAAATGTTGATTTAAAACTTTTAATGTAAGATAGGTACATCGGATCTGAAATATTTCAAATTTCATTGACACTTATTTTTAAAACTTAAATTATGCGAATTTTGATATTAGCTCCAAATCACCCTCTTAGTGCAGCTTCTAGAACCTGCCGCTGTCATAGACTAGACTCCTGGAATCTAGAGTCATGTTCGTGTAAAGAGTTCCGAAAAGAGTCGGCGACGAAGAACCTCAAATGGACTCTTTAAATTGTTGCGACATCAAAGACACCAAGACTCCAGAATGTGGAGTATACATAATCTAGAGAAAGGTGAACTGGAGCTAAACTCAATATTCACATAGAATCAACGTTTCCCACCATAGCTACGTTACGTGTATAAAACTTAAATTATGAATGCATGACTGACAGTACTCTATGAAGAGATCTACGAATGACTTCAGTTATTTACATAATTAATAATATGATTGCATAATTTGTGTCAATGTTTTGATCTAATGGAGCAATCATTAAATAATGTTTTGAAACTAATTTGTGTCATAGAAAACAAAGAGTGGTTCGTATTACTTCGAAGAAGAGGTAGTAGTCAGATTTTAAGTTCATTTTATGAACCTTCTCCCCTTATTTTATCGTCTTGTTTTGAAAGGAGTCGGGCTCGGCTGTGTCATCAGTATTGTAAACACAATATGATTATGGTGTCGTCTTTCATATCTTTTGTGTTGTAAACTTGTGAATGGCTTCCTCTAGTTATGCCTACGCTATTGGAAGTCAATATTTAGCCTCCATTGTGTAGGCGTACAAAGGTCCACTTATTCCCGGTCCCCTGAATCTATTTAAAGTTTTGTTGGTTTCAGTAATCTAGGAAATCGTCTATTCCAGTTACGGTTTTGGGTTGAAAAGGCCACATAATATTCTGTCGAAGGAATTCTGTCGAAAATAGAATGTATGTACTATGGTTATTAGTATTAATCTATATATTATGTTGAGTTTTCACCAGCATGTAAATGTTGTTAAGTATCTACTTACTAAAGTAAGTATCACATCGATTCATGAAATTGACACATACTATAACATATAGTTAAGCCAAAGTCAAATAAAATGTCTTATTTTACCTGACGAAGTTAGGGCTAAGAAGCCCTCTCTAACACAACGGCTTAAAGGTGACTTTCGAACCACCACCAATGGCCGGGCAGACGGGCTGCTTTAACAAGGAGATTGAGAACATCACTGAGTCAAGCACTGAATCTATCAGGGAAGTTTGGCAACGCAGCAACGGAGCCATGCCCCAACTGTCTTCTTTGCTGCACTCTTATATAGAGGCATCCTGATTGTAACCACTGAGTCAAGCACTGTATCTGTCAGGGAAGTTTGGCAACGCAGCAACGAAGCCATGCCCAAACTGTCTTCTTTGCTGCACTCTCGTATAGAGGCATCCTGATTGTAACCACTGATTCAAGCACTGTATCTGTCAGGGAAGTTCGGCAACGCAGCAACGGAGCCATGCCCCAACTGTCTTCTTTGCTGCACTCTTATATAGAGGCATCCTGATTGTAACCACTGAGTCAAGCACTGTATCTGTCAGGGAAGTTTGGCAACGCAGCAACGGAGCCATGCCCCAACTGTCTTCTTAGCTGTACTCTCATATAGAGGTATCCTGATTGTAACCACTGAGTCAAGCACTGTATCTGTCAGGGAAGTTTGGCAACGCAGCAACGGAGCCATGCCCCAACTGTCTTCTTTGCTGCACTCTCGTATATAGAGGTATTCTGATTGTAACCACTGATTCAAGCACCGTATCTGTCAGGGAAGTTTGGCAACGCAGTAATGGAGCAATGCCCTATACTGTCCCTTCTTTGCTACACTCTCGTATAGAGGCATCCTGATTGTAACCACTGATTCAAGCACTGTATCTGTCAGGGAAGTTTTGGCAACGCAGTAATGGAGCAACTCCCTCAACTGTCTTCTTTGCTGCACTCTTGTATAGAGGCATCCTGATTGTAACCACTGAGTCAAGCACTGTATCTGTCAGGGAGGTTTGGCAACGCAGTAATGGAGCAACTCCCTCAACTGTCTTCTTTGCTGCACTCTTGTATAGAGGCATCCTGATTGTAACCACTGAGTCAAGCACTGTATCTGTCAGGGAGGTTTGGCAACGCAGTAATGGAGCAATTCCCCATACTGTCTTCTTTGCTGCACTCTTGTATAGAGGCATCCTGATTGTAACCACTGAGTCAAGCACTGTATCTGTCAGGGAAGTTTGGCAACGCAGCAACGGAGCCATGCCCCAACTGTCTTCTTTGCTGCACTCTCGTATAGAGGCATCCTGATTGTAACCACTGAGTCAAGGCACTGTATCTGTCAGGGAAGTTTGGCAACGCAGCAACGGAGCCATGCCCCAACTGTCTTCTTTGCTGCACTCTTGTATAGAGGCATCCTGATTGTAACCACTGAGTCAAGCACTGTACCTGTCAGGGAGGTTTGGCAACGCAGTAATGGAGCAACTCCCTCAACTGTCTTCTTTGCTGCACTCTTGTATAGAGGCATCCTGATTGTAACCACTGAGTCAAGCACTGTATCTGTCAGGGAAGTTTGGCAACGCAGTAATGGAGCAACTCCCCCAACTGTCTTCTTTGCTGCACTCTTGTATAGAGGCATCCTGATTGTAACCACTGATTCAAGCACTGTATCTGTCAGGGAGGTTTGGCAACGCAGTAATGGAGCAACTCCCTCAACTGTCTTCTTTGCTGCACTCTTGTATAGAGGTATCCTGATTGTAACCACTGAGTCAAGGACTGTATCTGTCAGGGAAGTTCGGCAACGCAGCAACGGAACCATGCCCCAACTGTCTTCTTCGCTGCACTCTCGTATAGAGGCATCCTGATTGTAACCACTGATTCAAGCACTGTATCTGTCAGGGAGGTTTGGCAACGCAGTAATGGAGCAACTCCCTATACTGTCTTCTTTGCTACACTCTCGTATAGAGGCATCCTGATTGTAACCACTGATTCAAGTACTGTATCTCTTAGGGAGGTTTGGCAACGCAGTAATGGAGCAACTCCGTCAACTGTCTTCTTTGCTGCACTCTTGTATAGAGGCATCCTGATTGTAACCACTGAGTCAAGCACTGTATCTGTCAGGGAAGTTTCAACGGATCCACGCCCTCAACTGTCTTCTTTGCTGCAATATTGTACGAGGCATCTTGAATATGACCCCAAAAAACAACGTTAAGCTACATGTACTTTTATCACTTAAACTTTTGTTTTAGAATCATGGGAATTTCTCATTGTTTATGATATAATTATTAAACATCAAAACAATTTTTGGTATGGCAATAGCTTTTACGCTATAAAAAGACATCACACGTTTTTCTACTTCATTGTTTGAACATTATAAATACTTTCCAAAAATAATCATAGGCATTTTTAATGCTTATTAATTATAATTATATCTTTAAAATGAGACATTTCACATGATTCTATGACCAAATATAAGGGGGTAAATTGTTTCAGGTAATAAAACTAATTGTTATTATAGAGTAATGCTCAAAAGGGTTTTAGCCGAATCTTTAACAAGCATTTGCTTGAATTACAATTTCCCTTAAATTATATACTTGGCTTTAATAACGATTTCCACGTACTATACAACGTATCCCATGCAATATTTATATATCTGACAACTCTATGTAGTGTTATCTAATAAAAATGAGTCAATAAATTAGATTTCTAAAATAAAGAATTTAACAACTCGAAATATTCCAATGATGATGGGCAGCAGAGAGGAACAAATCATTTTTAGACGCTAGAGTGGGATTGCCAATCAGGTTTATATCACCTAAAGCACATTTATATTCAGTTCATGACGGATTGAACGTGCAGCAATTACTGCCTTTAATTATAGCTAGAACAAGGTTGACCATTCATTTTTATAAATTTATAATACGTCCTAATACTATTCCTAATATTATATATTATATTCCTAATACTAGGAAGTATCAGCAATAACAAAATATTTTCACGCACCTTGTTTTAAAGGTTACTTTTATTGATTAAATTTATGTCCATGATAAATTTTCCAACTTTAGTTCTTATACATATTTAATCCCGAAAACACCTAAATGACAAAATTGGTCAAATAGGAACAGTATTTTGAGTGATAATACGGTCTTCAAACTATTATTTCGGAAAATACTATCTACTGAATACCTACTAAATAAAACAGGATCTTATGAACTCGTAATGCTGAGCTAGCTAAAGTACACAGTGCAATAAATATCAGATCCACGTGAAGATTCATGATAATGATATTACCACTTACTGTAGAGTGTTAACTATATAAATTTAGGTATTTAAGGCTTTATTGTAATACTGAATAAATAATTAACTTATATTACAAAAGAATAAATATGTACCTGGAATTAGTTTTTAGTTGAGTAATTTTATTTCCTGATGTGAGTAAAATAAACTATTATGAATTTAAAAGAATTGTGTTTTGGACATTTGCTACTATCATACGTTGTCAAACACTACGTACAACACTAAGTTCCGATGATTGAAGTCTATCCTCTTCGTCTGGTGGAAAGGGAATTAGTATATTATACATGTATTTTATACAAATTGTACCTATGTACATACATTACCTAGTAACTATACAAATACATGTTTTAGTTGTGTCGAAGAGGGTAGATTTTAATCCTCGAATCGTTGTGTTATAAGTTTTGTATCATATAACGATGGCAACTGTCCGAATTTATATTAGCACTAGAAAACTGGTTTTGGTTAATAACAAACTTTAAACAAAGAAATATTGTGAATTAGGTTGGATTTTAATTTATGAACAGATAAAGTACATTTACAATACTTGTAAATTGAAGACATTTTCCTACGCTAACTCTTATTGCTGCAGTGTATAGCAATTACATTAGAACTAATTTTCACTATCGTATTGATTACTCAGTATTATAGTCTATTCGCTTACACGATTCACGTAATATCTTGAGGGCAAACTTTTCACTATTTCGAGCCCGATTCTATAAAAATTCACAGGTAAGTGTTAGAACTTGTAAAGCGATGAATCTGATTATATTTAAGTATATCATATTAAACAAGTATATCATACTTATATAGCTTATATTTTGAGTTGAAATAATTCCAGACTACTTCTTTCAATAACTATATGGAAACGGAGTAGGTTTTACAGTACACCGTACACACTGCTAACGCAAATTCTATAATCATTGAGTGGTATAAAAATTATGAATAGCCATAAACATACTTAAAATAAACGTGGAAACCCCTAAATGTTTCATTTAATTACCAGCAATACATAATCCTGTATGGTGTATCATTCATTCGTTTAATCAAAATTGTATTAAAATGATGAATGCTCTTTCCGAACACACGCAATTATTTGGAAAATATCCAATACAAAATTATTATTCTCTGAAAAATATGTAGTAATATAAATTATTTCTAGCATTTTTCTATGCATAATGCTAATTTTCCTAAAAAGGAATTACAATATTTATTATTTCGTTTACAAATATTATGTTCTATATAAAATGTATTTTAGTAACAAAAAAGAAATAAAAACCTCAGCAAAAATAAAAAGTAATATTTCTTTTTACAAATTTAGTACGGTACTGAACCAAACAGTTTACAATTGTTTCTCTTTCAAAATTTAGTGCTGAATGAAACAATTTACAATTTTTATAGTTTGTTTCAAAAATAAACCTTTTTTGTAGTGAAAACTATGGTGGCGATGGCTTTGGTTAGAATGTAAAAACCATAAATCTACAGTACCTACATTATTAATCATATATAAATGCGTTATATAGATTTTAATAACACTCAGCCTTTTATCCTTATCCGCATCCAAAAAATGTGTTTTTCGTCTAAAAATGCCGATGTTCATAAAAAAAAACAAATTGTAATTGTCTAAAACTATTGCCATAGCTATTGAGAATCTTATATGACATTTTGAACAAGATTAAAGTTAACTAATTATAGTAATACAACATCCTTACAGATATAGCCACAGGCACAATACGTAAGCTTACAGAAATGTTGGAATAATTTAAGTTATTTTTCCAAAGAACAATCTAATCATGTTGGAGTGTTCTTTTTATGGAACAATAAATTATTTTCCCCTCATAGATCAAAGACGAGAAAAATATTGTTCGTTAAGTCATAGCTTTGATGTCAAATTTGCTTTCATAGCCATAAACTCAGTTTAACCCTCTAGTACGAATAACGCTCGGATATTTGATCACATCTATGTTTTCTAGTTATGAGCAAATGCGAAGGAAGCCTTTCGGACACAACAGATTAATGAGTGAGTGTTGTTGGTGATGGTGGAGGGGGTGGTGGTGGTGTGATGTTGTAATGGTTGGATGGGTAAGAGGGGGGGGGGTCAGTCACGTGATCAATCTCAGATTACGACTCCGCCGCAGATTGTTGTTCCCTAGTTGGACGCGCAGTTAACCAAGCTTGGCCACGTTCTGTATTTGGCAACCAAATTGTAACTACAGTTTCATCTCAGCTTCTTGAAATTCGTCGTTATATACTCGTAAGCGTTTGAGGACTAATAGTGTGTTTTGAGTGACGGTGTCATGTATGTGGCACCATAGCGCAGTGTAAGTGAATTACTATTACAGAAAATAATAATAATTAAGCGGGACAGAGTGTTCTTGTTTAAGGCGTTTTGACTAGGTTTATATTCAAGATATAGTGCTATGATACAAGCTACTAATTTTTATATTGAAGCATTTATCATACTTGAAAGGATACCAGGATTTCGGACATTTTCGTCATTATAAGTTACAAAAGGTATAACACAACGTTTTCGAGGATTGGAATCTATTTCCTTCGTCAGGTGAGGGAGGTAATAATACATAGAAAAATAATGAACAGAAAGAAGTAATGAAGGGAAAGAAAAGGGTTAAAACATACCCAAAAGCTGCTTAGCGTTCAGTCCAGGCATTGTCACTGCACAGAATGAAAATCCCGAGCACAAATCACAAGTACGAGGATCAATGTCACACATCACACTAGCACAGGCTACAGTGGGATACTAATAAGAATGATGATGTCGATTCTTTTATTGGCACCATGTAGTGTCGTCTGAAACATTGTTGTCTATTCAGAAGATCTATTGCAGTCTTTTCAAGTCTCTTACGTCAAAACGATGTAAAGAGTTCGTTTTGAAATTCGTTGTCACTGACATCTCTGGAGATGGACTGGACTACAGATTCCAGGAGTCAAGTAAGTGACAGTGTCAGAATTCAGACGCTGCATTGAGCGAAAGATGATATAGAGATAAACTCAACATTCACAACCAGTAAATTCAACTAACCACAGCTACGTTGTTAGTAGAAACTCGGTTGCTTCACCGTGCTTTGCGATCATGTCTAAAATATTTTAGTCCACTCAATTGTCCACCCAATGAGACAATGAGAACACCACTTTATCTAATATTACACTGTATTGGTAAAAAGAACAGAGTTGTAGTCTTGGTTTCTACTATGTCCAAACGATGTAAAGATTTCTTTTTGAAAGCCGTAGTCGCCGACATTTTTGAATCTCTTGAGATGGACCGGAATCCAGAGTTTAGGAGTCAAGTCTGTGACAGTGTGATATCTCTGACGCTGCTCTGAGCGGAAGGTGAAATGGAGATAAGTTCAACTTTCGCAAAGCGTTTACGTTTCATCCAGTTACTGTGTGAACTAATTGTGCAAAATGCAAATCATTGAACAGTCTTTCGATAAAAAGAAAGTACAATTAATTGTAGACAACTGTGCTGTACTATACATAACCCAAACTAAGTGGAAAAGGTGTAGTGACTTGTTCTTTGATATTGCTCTGAGTGTGGCTAAATATAGACGTGACTCACCTCCTAGAACGGCGACTGATAAGGTGAGCCCAGTGCTGTGAAGAGAGCGCATATTGTGTACTAGTAAGTTCACGATATCATCTTCGTACGTAGTTTTAATGATAGGGAAGTATAATGGAATAGATAAATGTTGTTTAATCGAATTCATTTAGCCATTCAATATTGGTTCTTTAATGGCGGTTATAATGAAATTAGCTTGAGTTCCGCCATAAGAACCATTATAATCCATTTCTCGCCATTGCTTTTAATCGCAGTGTTATGGAAGATTTCTCATTTTGAAGATCTTGTTTCGAATCCATACTCTCTTTTATTTTTCTTGTAAAGTTTATGTTTTTTATATCGAAATGATGAAGGGCTACAAAATTTAGGATTTTTTTTTCAAAATAATCGATAAAATTATCGAAAATGTGTCATGTTCCATACTTTTATCACTAAAAATGAGTGCACAAGGTTTAACATTGTTCTTATGGGCCGCTAAAACATTGCTAAAATCAAGGCCGTACAGCCTACAGCTGGGCCTAAATGAATAAATTGAGCAATCTAAAATAAAAGTTAATTTACTTTACATCTTATTTATGTGTATCATTAAGTGTTAATTCTTGAATTATATACTTAAATACCCATTTAGAAGTTGGACAAAGAATTTCAGACATTTGGAATCGATAGGTTATAAAAGGTATAACACAACGTTTCGAGGATTGGAATTTATCCTCTTCGTCAGGTGGGGGTATATCTACCTCTACAGGGTATATCTAGCCTGTTCTAGTGTAATGTGAGATTGCTATCCTTGTACTTGTGATTGTCGCTCGGGACTTACATACTGTGCAGTAAAAATGCCTGGGCTGGACTCCAAGCAGCCTTTGGGTATGTTTGAACCATTTTCTATCCCTTCTTTACTTCTTTTTATTCGTTATTTTTGTACGTATCAATAATACCTTCCCCACCTGACGAACAGGATATATATTGTAATCCTCGAAACGTTGTGTTATACATTTTATAACCTAAAACGATGGCAAATGTCCGAAATCCTGTTATCCTTTTAACATAATCCATATTTTATATCACTACATTTCACAATACATTACGGTATTGGTTTATCATACCTGTAATTACTACAAAAGTTGAAACAAACACAATAATGTTCTAATAACACTTATATGAGTGTAAACATAAAACTGTTTTAAAAACTACTATTCCGTACTTTCTGTATCATATAATCGAGTAACGAATGGAGTGAATCTATCTATTAACCCTGCAGAAAAGGTGGTGATGTGCCGGCTACCCACGACTGGTTTCAATTGAGTTAAGTTTTCACATTTAATAGACCTATAAGATGCCTTTCATAAAGGTAGATAGGCGTTGAAATGAGTTATTTTGAAACGGGGGGATGACTTTTTCACACTGTGCATTTGAGTTATTAACTTAAAGACATATTTTAATAAAATATGACGAAGATATATAACAAAAGATGATAAATGAAATATAACTTACGGAAATTACTTGTTGCACGACAAAAATCCGTCATTTACCCAACATAAATGCCTACTGGTCTTCGCAGAAAGACCATAAGGTTTTTTATTTTTCATATTGCAATATTGTTTGTATTAATATCTAATACCTTTTAATGAAACTAAGTTTGATTAGTTAAATGTTTTTAGCTGGACCTACTACAAATTCACTTCAATGCTAAAATAATATAATTTAATAAACATATCAAGGTGATATGTATAAAATACTATAGCCACTTATAAAATAGAAAACATTATTTTACCAACAATTATAAACGTACATTAACATAAGGAAATTACAATAAATAATGTTTTAGAGGCTCACTGCAATAGGATTAGCTCCATTTAAAATATTTCATTATTTGGTTTCATTAAATGTATTGAACAAAATTAATACAACTGAAACATTGTTTGAAGCTTGATTGGAAGCAACTTTTAGATCTTCTGATGTTCCAGTCGAACAGACGTTGCTTTGGAACCCGATTATCAAAGGACTACATAATCGTTTTTTATAAAGTTCTATTTAAACGTTTGGACCATATTTATAGCTTCACTGGCAAAATGCTTATGTTACAATGCATGTTTGAAGTTTTATATTAATTTGGCGTTGACAAATTTTGGTTAACCAGTATAAATCATTTATAAATTATATAACCAAAATAAATGATTTTCATCTATGTTACTGTTTTTAATTAATATTAAACTACATACGAAAGAGTAAATTGGTATGCTTGATAACTGATACTGTAATACAATATTTAGACACTGTGGTCTTGAATAAAACTATATTCCAATGGATAAAACAATATTAACACTGGAAACGGTTTGATAAACTACTGCTACTTAGTTCTTTTGTTACTGTGTAATTTGGCACTGTTTTCTATAACGTAATATCTGAGAAAAGACTTACATTCCAATGCCCAAGTTAGATTACAGTTAGATTATAGTGATGAATCTTGTATTTGTCGTTTTAACAATATGTACATAGTAAGTTTAAGGGTGCTCTACCAGTATGGCGAATGCTGATGCAAGGGTTTACAATCTGCCTCATTGTAGGCTAATTTTTGGTTATTACACGCATATTTATTTAATTTTAGAAACTAAATGTTTCTTTAAGATCTAAAGCTTAAAAATCTTTATTTCGATGTAACAGGTCAGGCGAGAAGTTTTTAAATTAAGAATATGATCTTATTCAAATTAAACTTTATGTAGGAAAGTAGTTTTTCCCCTGAGAAGAGTTGGAGCCTCAAACATTATAAATAAGAAATTAGGAAATTGTAATTTATTCTCAAAACACACATATGGATGATGTTTACAAAAGTGGAAGTTAAAAAAAGAATTAATTTTTTGTAATGGGTGATTCATCTCATTCATTTTTTATAGTAAAATATTTGGGATATACAGGGTGATAAACTCAAGGTCAATATTATTTGGGGTCTCAAAAAATAAAAATGTGTAATTTAGGGCTTTATTTTATTTGTATGTTTATTACAGTTATGTGTGTAAAATTTTCAAATTCATTTACCATTTAAAAATATTTTGGTCAACTTTTAAATGTCTTATGGAGACCCCTCTGAGTTACAATATATTGTTTGCAACTGGTAAAAACGCTTAAGCTAACCGCTTAGTACGGTTAAGTACATAAAAATAACACCAACAGCAAAAGCGACTCACAGTTCAGAGTTGCATAAAAAATACAAATCCTTAAGACAGATAGCAGTTTTTTTTTGGATATTTAATACTTTACTGCCTTTTTTGAAAATGGTGATGGATTTAAAATAGTAACTACGTTATTCTATTTAATAATTTCCTTACTAATATTCTTAAATTCTAGAGTTAGCCTTTTCATACAGTAAATAATAAAGATACTGTAAGGAAAAAGTGTATTGTAGTGAGCTCCAAATCAAACTTTGCACAAAAACCTTAAAATTTAACTATGATTCTAAAAACGACTAACAAAGGGAAACAGTTTTTGGGGTTTTTAAGAAACGTTTTTCCTACTAATTTAATTTAATTAAAAAAACTGAATTGTATTCAATGTAAATTATTAAGCACTTTATAGAACAAAGACTTATTAAATGACAATAAATGGCCTAATGTGTTCGCAGTTCTCTGTGTCTGTAAAAAGATAATTTAAAAATTACATCAAATCTACAAGACCAGTTTTTAAATATTAACTTGTTATTCGATATAAAGTGGCTCACTATAAATTACTCGTGGTGGGTGTTGTTGAAATATATATGTAGCTATAACAATTTAAAATGTATTGAAAACAAACATAAAATAATTTTGGAAATTAAATAAAATGTCTAATTTGGTCAGGTTGAGTTAGGTTAGTTTATATTAAGTTAGGTTACATGTTGATATATTTTCCAAAAAATGTTTGCTACGTCAGTCTCATCAATTTACATTTGTCCGCAGGTGCAAATGAACTATACAGCCAGCATTGACTATTGATTCCCATTAATTTCAAATGATTAATCACCATAATATGTTACATACATGGTTATCATAAATTATTTGCGTTAAATTTTATGCTTGAAAAATAAAAAAAACAGAAGTGAATCACACTACCTGTTTTGAAAGATAAATAAACTTTAACTCTTCTATTTGGTAGATAAGCCGGGGAAAGCAAACATAATCAGAGAAGGATTAATGACGCGAACGTTTGTCAAAATCAGCCGAATTCCTCTGCAATCAGTCTTAGTCGCTGCCCAGAACCTAACACAGGTGAGCATAGAATAACCCATCAGTCTCGCCAACTTAGACAGCCTCAATTTATGGCCGGTAAATCCTGTTCTGGAATCTCTCCAATTTAAACCACGAACTTCAATTTCCCTGGATAATACAACCTGCCCGTTGTATTACACGACCCTTGGCCTTAATAAGGGTTAACAGGGTCCATTTAAGCCCTTAACCGTCCTCAGGTACCGGTCTCAAGGGGATTAGAACGTCCGACCCTGAGTATGAGGCTATTAATTATTCCCTCACGAAGTGTACTACAAATTAATTTACATAAACTAAAGTTGTATAATTTATAAATAAAAAGTAGTGAATACTGAGCATGCAAATTTCAATATATATAATGTTTTACAAGTAAAACATATGATCGATACCTGGCATAATATTAAGCTTACGCGTTTTGATATTACCGCATCATTTTCAAAGCCGTACAAAAGCTTTTTCAGGAATGGGCTTTGTCATAAAGTAAAATCACAGACACGGACACACACACACGCAAAATTACAATAATAAAAAAAAAACATTATAAACATATAGGTCGCTCAGCTGTGCACAGGTAGGAGACTACCACACACAGACACCCCTGGTGGCCAGCACAAGTTGAAAATTGCCACCTAACAGCGGATTGCTCACACCAGTTATGTACACATTGATAGTAATAGTAGCCAGATTAAAATACATCTGTCTCCCTAACCTTAAGTTCCTTCATATAATTCACATATACATTGAATTATGTTCGTATTTTCCAATCGTTCATGGCTTACAATATAAATAAACGCAATTTATTTCATATGCAACATTACTTGGCTTTTTAAACGGATTCCGAAATACTTAAAGTTGACAGTCAGATTTTGGGAATTCAGGATCAAATGTACATCTTTTACTTTACGGTACAAAACACCGTAAATACCACTAGTCTGGTAAAACCTAACCTAAACTAACCTAATGATACAAAATAAACAGTTATGCGTTATGTTCCAATATAAAATGTCATTTTTGATTTGTTCGCCCTAAACTCTAACCCTATTATATATAATTAGGTTTTTAAAATCAGTATTAAAGTTTAGAAAAATAAGCTTAAGTTAAACAGTTAACACTGCAAAATAATACAGTTTAAGGAAACCCTGGAGCTATATAGCTAAGACCAGAGAGTCATGCCATTGTCAGTTCGAAAGGAATTGTGGGATTACCGTTTCCAGGAAAGCTATCAGCAGCGATCCCATCTCGAGGGATATACTCGCGTACTCCATCTCCCGAACATGCTGTATAATGAGAGTACAAAGTGTATTGTATTTAGTATAATCTACATTCCGCCTATACCATGAACAAAGTAGGGTGAACCCTAGTGAAGCCATGAGTTGTTTATACCTTTAATGATACCTACTCGTAAAACAGTGTCTAAAGCGTCTGTCTCTTCTCATTTTACATCCACAGCATGTATCGAACTTTCCCCATTTCTTTCGTTAAATTGGTTTCACGTCAATTAAACTGTGTTAACATGCATGTAAAGGTGGTGTTATTATTTGACATGTAACTTTTCACTATCCTAGCCATACATTAGAGAAAACGAGTCATTTTTTCATCTTTCTAGTTAAAGGTTTACTAAAGTACAAGCTTTTAGATTATATACACCCTTTTAGATTATATATATAGCTCTTGGAACGTTATTATGTGGACGCATATACAAATAAAAGAACAAACGTAGAAGATGTTGACCATTCCATCATAGCTTCACACACGCTCAGTCAATATTACATATATATATATATATATATATATATATATAATTTATAATGTTATATATTTTAAAATTACACATCCATAATACAATTAATATAAAAATTCATTAAAAATTAATAGTCAAGACTGAAATCAAGTCTTCTAATCTTATAATATTTTTTCGGAAATGTTTTATATATATATATATATATATATATATATATATATATAAATATATATATATATATTAAGTTTTACTGGTGCTATATGTAAATGTAAAATATTTTGAAACACATAAAAAGGTATGATTTTGAGCTACTACTAATAAAGCACGTAGCACTGCAATGTATCTTCTATACGGGTGTAATACTGCAGATCTTTTCAGAAAAATAAAAAAAGTTCAAATCTAATACAGTACACTAATGAGGTTAAGGCAAGCCGTAGGTTTTTGCGGTGGCGCAAATAAATTCTGTCTCGCGGCCCTCTGTGGTTAGCAGTCAGCTGATCACAGTAATCTGTAGATCCTGCAATCGCGTCGTTAGTGTCCGAACTGTCTTATCAGTCTTCCTTAACGATGATTACCCGCTGACAAATGCTGCAGAAATCGAGTCAGGTTGAGTAAACCACTTCATCAGCCATGTTCCTAAATTACCATAAAGAATATCGAGAAATTAAACTCGCCTACACAATCTAATGGTGACTATAAATTGGTAACTTCGGTTTAAAATCTGATGGGTCTTCACGGCAAACCGATATATACCAAGAAGTTAAGTGCGTAACCAATGTTTGGGCCTGAAGGGTGACTTTCTGTGCAGTGACAACGTCTGCATTATCTTCAGTATGGACTCCAAGCACTTTTTGGGTCTTTTTATTTCTTTTCTTTATCTTATTTCTTTCTTTTTAGTCGGTCAATTGCCACTCATTGTAACTCTTACGTTCTGTCTTTCCACCTGACGAAGAGGATAGAAATTAATTTTCGAAACATTGTGTTATAAATTTTGTAACATATGACGATGTAAAATGCTCAAAATCCTGTTGCCTTTTAAAACCTTCCAATGTCAATAAGAAACTTTAAACAAAGAAGAGAATTTTGTTGTAAGAGCCGTTTACGTGGAAAGCACGGTTCAAGGCAGCATATAAAGTAGAATATAACATTTGAGGTATCATTAAAAGGCCTATACACTGCCCGATGTACGACGGACGTGTGGAAATGATGTCATCACTCAGTGAAAAGGTAATACAATCTGTATTCTGAACGGCACAGGTGGGACCCTTTGTTGCCAAATATGAAGATGTTGTCGGGCTTGTGGAAATATACAACATTTTCGGATCACGTCTCTTCTCCCAAATTTCCTGTTTAATATTACGTGCACACGTTGTGCCGAACGGCTGCCCCGAGTCTACAAAGAGTTCCTCAAGTGAAATACGTCTTTGTTAATTTTCTTTAGGAAAGGAATGCAAATTGCAAATGGAGTGAACGTGACATATGAACAAAGTGTTCTGCTTCTTTATAAATTACGAATATATAACCTGTTACGTCAAAACAAGGTAACCGAATTAACAAAGTATATAAATGAACTGGTTCTAGCGGAATAATTTAATTTAATTTAACGATAATTGGTTCTTCTAACTTTTATAACACAACAACTCAAATAATTTTATTTTACCTGTCATAGAAATAAAGTTGAAACAATTGAAACAAAGTTCAAAGTTTAAGTAGGCAGAAGCCTAATACGAATACAAATATTAATTTGCTTAGTATTTCAGACAAATTTTTCAAAAAACATTTCAGTAAAGAAGTGTCTTGATAAACCTGAAAAATAAATGATACTATCAAAATTAAAAACGTTGGTTGCTGTTAAAACTGATATTATGGTATGATTCAAACTTTAGGTTTATTGTAACCATTTATTTCATACGGTTTCATAAAAAAATTTATATAAACGATTTTAAAACTTTGAACAAGTTTCAGAAGTATACATTAATGTTTTAAAATTATTTAATATTGAGTATTGTACGTTTCTAAGATGTACGGTGAGCTTGCAAACTCCCGGAACTAATTAATATATTTTAAACATTTCTTATAGAGCAATATGAATTTATCAATGTAACCCATAAAAAAATCTATTGCTTTTTACAATTGTCAGTTCTTATCTCATCAGGAGACGGCCCGCAAGGATGCAGAAAAAGTCTGAAATTAGAGCACAAGTCCAGATATATATATATATAATTAAAGATCTTTTTAAATAGGACACAATGCCGCAAACCGGACCTCAAAAGGTTTACTCCTTCCAAAATGGTGGCGTTTAAATATTATCTTAATATAAGCAAATTATTATAACATATAGTAGTCTATTTCTTAAAGATACAGATAATTCACTCTAATGAAATTAAAAATCAAGCACTTGCATCACGACCTTCGCTGTATATAGAATGCAATTGAAACATATCAAAACCTTAGTTAAATTTTCGGGCTGAATTTAAATTTCCTAATTGTCCAGAGATGTGCCGCATTGAGTGAAGATCGTGAAAGCAATATGAATAATCAGACATAATTCCGCACCCGCCTTCGGTTAGTTATAAAACAGGGACGTGGTCGGCATAGTTACAGAGCTATCTGAAACTCGGGTATTAATTTTATATCTTCTCTCTCAAACACTGCTTCCTCTGCGGAACTAGTCGCCACTTTTACTGGCATTACACCTGCACCACTCGAATACAAATGTACACCTTTCACTGAACTTCTCAAATATTGACAAGTTTCGTTGGAGGAACTCTCATATGTGAACACCTGCTGGGTGGCATATGTAAATGGTATTGCCAATGGCTTGTAATACCACATCTACCAGTTACTTCTTCTAAATATGTAGTTCTTTACTTACACACCACGATCTGGAACATACCTGCAAACACAAAAGTTTATTAGTGCATTATTAATTACTATGTATTACTATGTCACATGTTAATGTTCATACTAATGTACTAAGTTTATTAAAAAATCCTCTCGCTGCTATTATGGTTGTCCATAAGATGAACATAAAAAATTTTGTTAACACTCAGCCATATCGCGTGAAGTGACATTTACCATTATAGAACTCAGTGTTCCCCATATAAAAATTAACCATCCTTTCATAGATTTTCAAGTCTATATGTCACCTCGTTATCGATGTGTGATGAGACCAACGAATGATATGCTTCGCTAACGCTCAGCAAACTAAAACCTTTAAAATGATACAGTACTTATTGAAACTTTTGAGAATAAGTTCTTGGATTTTGGAACATTCTGTGCCTAAAACGTATACTGAGTTAATTATAACCGATTGACCGCCAAACATATACCATGATATACCCTCTTTTTGTGTGTTTATTGTACGTGTATGTGCTCCTGCAGCGGCGTACAATATTACATAAATTATACTCTAATAATAATAATAAGTCTAAATGTCAGTTCCGTCTTGGACAGACAGACGGATTAAACTGAAGGTTTTCCAGCACCTTGAGTAATAGACTTTGCAAATGATCGGTGAATATATTAAATGTCACACCTTAAAAACTAATTTATAAAGGAACGCAATAGAGTACACAGGAAGGGAAAGCTTAGGAGTCTATCCAGAGGGGTTCATTTCTGCTTGGTTTATACCCTCAAGTTGAACCACTCTGGGCATAGGAAAAACCTGTTGGTCACTTAAATCTGAGCAACCTTATGGATGTAAAAAAAAGTAAAGTAAAAGTAAAGAATGTCTTATTTTACCAGGCGAAGTTAGGGCTAAGAAGCCCTCTCTAACACTTAACCTGGGGACCAACGGCTTAAAGGTGACTTCCGAACCACCAACAATGGCCGGGCAGGCGGGCCGCTTGCAAGGACAGGATCGCTCAGCGGTCACCTGTCCAAGCAGCAGCCACGCTCGGCGTTGCTTGATCTGGTTATCTTGCGATAACCGCCGTACCCACTACACTGCGCCATTGGCAGCATATAATTAACCACAAATTTAGAGATTCTGGGGTGCAAGGGTAGTTCGATAGGCCTAGTCTACTGCGAGAGATGACTGTTGGAGTTGACAAGGTTCCCTAAGAGGTTCTTCCTAGCCTAGACATAAGGGCGTGCTACCCCTGTATGCTTTGACTTGACAGGTTGGTTCGGAGCTGGCTTCAACTTCTTCCGAAGAGAAATGACTGAGATTAATGCCATAAATTCTTCCTTATGGATCTCGACAGGAGCGGCCATCTTGTAAGTCCGTAAGCAGCCCAAAGGTCCTTATAGTGCTAAGTTTAGTTTCTAAGCTTCTTGTTCCAAAAAAATAAAGGAAGGATGGCTTATCAATAGTTCAAGTTGCGTAACTAACATATAGTATTCTGGTGACACAAGCAGTTCATGAGTTTGATGAACTGTTGATGCCGAATTGTAAACACACGAGTACGTTGGCGATAAACTGTGACAGGAACCGTTACCAATAGAAACACAATTACAAAGGTGAGCTGTTTTAGTAGCCCAGTTTCCGCCGGCATTAGTGGTTAATAGAGTATAACGTGCTGTCGCCAGCAATTGTTCTCAAGAGTGAAATTGAACAGCAGTTGTCACTTTTTCAAAAACTCATTTTCGTCACTTGTTAAATGTAGTAGACTCATTCAAAATAACTTTAGGATATAAAAATACAAAATAATTAAAATAGGTACATATTGATGTTGAATTGAGGCCCGTTTACATAAACTGACTTTGATTTTAAGTTAATAATATACTTGTGATACTTTATTGAAAATAATGCGAAAATCTTTGTCCGATAAATAATCTTTATGGAAAGATAGAAAGGAACATTCAAAAGCTGTTTCAGTTACATTTTCTGCAACAGCCTGAGGTTGTATGCATCATTTATTAACTCATTTAATTTTTAATATTTCATTTGGGCAGATTGACAGACAATTTTGATTATAAAAAAAAGAAATTGGCCCAAATATTATACTAAGCCAAATTTCATAGTTGGCACCATTATAGAACTCATTTCAAGTTTCATACAAAATTTTACGACTTAGAATGAAATCATTCTCAAAATACGAGTATCTTGCCACATGATACATTCAAAATTTTGTTGGTTCCGTAACAATGTTCCAATAATAATAGTGACCCCTACGCTGCGGTGAAGGTCAAAATACCTTGGACCTTGAAACTTGTTACAGACTTAACTGAACATTAAATTCATACTCTATTAATGTTTCGTATTACTGTATGGATAAATGTGTCACACTCAAATCACATATGATTGTATGCACTTTGATTACAAATTTATTTATTCTGCTATTTTCTTTTTTCCATCGTAGTTACCCATAATACCATGTAAATATTATTTAACGCTCAGCCAACTCCCATCGAGTGACATGTACCATCGTCAAACACAGTGTTGCTTGTATATGAAGATTTATGCAAAATTTACATTATATCGTGCGGATAGATAGACGGATAGCCTAGAGTGAGAGACTTCGCTAACGTTCAGGCTATAATATAAATACATTTTTGCATAGTTAAGTACAAACGAAAAGCTGTTAAACATTTCTTGCTGAACTTTATGGAATAATCTATTGTGTGACCCTACTCAATGGGCAGTCGCTATTGATTATGGCTTATTGATGAGACGCTGTGACCTTGAAGAGGAACATTACCGAGAACCTCTGAAATATAAAATGAAAAAAGTCTAAGTGCATTATATATTAACTGGATTATATTTTAGGAACTTCTAATGCATTCTGTTAAAGCTCACAATTATTACCAGTTTCAAATACCCATAACTGTTCTTATTAATAATAAATTAATTGGATAGACTTTTGCTAGCTCAAATCTACACCTAGATTAATGTTTCTAATGAATAAAATAAATAATTGTGCAAAGTTAAATTTATTGAATTAACCGTGAAAGTTCCATAAAACATTCCAAATTTGACAGAGGTAGTAGATTACTTATAATAAATTATTTATAAGGTGTTAACGAACATCAAACATGAAACAATTAAAGGTTTGTTTAATACATGGACTGCGGTGGACACATATACTACCTGCCTGCTGCTCTAAAGTCAGTGCCATCTACATGTCTCGTAATGCCGTAAAAGTGTTAGATATGGCACAAGGGTTTCCAAAATTGGCTTTGTGAATATAAATATTATAACCATTACGTTTTCACCTTTCAAATCTATCTAAATTAAAAAGTAAGACGTACAATAGGAGGTATTTGTACCGCTGTATTATTATTGTTATTAGTACAATACAATACAGAGTTATTAGTACAATCATTTAAAATGCTTATTGACGCTTTAAAAAACGATAAAAATCGAAAGTAAAGGCGACAGTGTATGTAATAAACTAATAACTGATGTAATTCAACTTACTTCCAGTGAATATAATATACTCTATACCTCATCAATACATCTAGTTTTATACATGACACGCTAGACACAGCGTCGTGTATATTTACTACAGTAATTATTTACAATAATGTAATACAACCTTTCTAATTATGGTATCCACTCACTTCTCAAATCTCTCAAGTCTTAAATCTTAAATAAAAATATTATAAATGCAGGAAATAACCAATCAAACGCATTACACATTTTAGTCAAATGTGTAAAAATGGATAATGTCAAAAGATGAACATATCAAAATTAGCACCGAATCAGGAAAGGCACAATTTAAAATACGTCACGTTGTAACACATAAAATTGAGAGATGATCTTAAACACGTTATCCTTTCGTCATCCATCATAAGCCGTAACGACCATTGAAAAATGACATGACGATAATACAAAATACATACAGAATATAATCTTCCAGAATGTCTGTTTCTAAAAGGGGTTTAGTAGATCAAAAGTGTAATAATCGTCCAATTTACTAGAAATTGTGTAGATTTTATTCTTCTTTATTCACGCAGTAAAATAAGTTGCCTATGTTGTATATAAACAAAGCATAATTTATTTAGTATAATGTTCGACGAATTTTGTCTATATTATTTGTATATTAATTTCTATCTCAAATGTAATATAAGTCACCTTGGATGCATCTGAGTAATGTACGTATAAAGTTATAATTACCCACTCCACTGTTATGTGTAAGAATATGTGCTATTACGATAATATAATCACCTTGGATGCATCTGAGTAATGTACGTGTAAAGTTATAATTACTCACTCCACTGTTATGTGTAAGAATATGTGCTATTACGATGATATAATCACCTTGGATGCATCTGAGTAATGTACGTGTAAAGTTATAATTACTCACTCCACTGTTATGTGTAAGAATATGTGCTATTACGATGATATAATCACCTTGGATGCATCTGAGTAATGTACGTGTAAAGTTATAATTACTCACTCCACTGTTATGTGTAAGAATATGTGCTATTACGATAATATTATTAACTTGGATCAACTGTAACCTAGAAATAAATTCAGTAACGAAATACATGAAGGTTATTTAATGTTGTTTTCATTGTAATGCTTGCTTCCAGCAACATTTTTATTACATTTTATTTTATATTCTCTAATTTAATAGATTACCTCATGCCATAAAATCAACTTCCCCCCAGCGGGTTTCAAAAGGTGACTAAGGAAATACCTTGTAAACAATATGTTTTATATAGCTGAAGAGTTTCTTAATCAATAATGATTTTAATGTATGTTTGGAATAATATAAACAATGTATATATATATATATATATATATATATATATATATATATACATATAAAATTGAGGAAAATCTTGATAATTGTGTAAAGCTTACGAGACATGTTTAAAGTAATGTAAAATAATTTAATACGATTTCATGTTATTATATACGTAAATTATGCCTCAAACACTAAACCACTTGTATAATATATATATATATATATATATATATATATATATAGTAAACCAAAAATTCCTAACCAAAAGTGGGTTTAGGAATTTAAAATTTGATGGCTATATACTCGTGATACAGACTTAAACCTTATAAAGGTAACTCAAAAAAGACGTAGACCAATGCAATTAAAAGAATAGTTATGGAAGTATTGCAGGGAATGTAAGCGGTTCAGCTACCGAGGAATGTAAGACATATCAATGTCGGCACGTTTACAATGTAAATTCCTCAACAAAGAATGCCACTACTCCGTTTCACCTGATACGTGCACGCGCTGCCAATCACGGTTATATTTCTACCTTCGCGATTAGAGAGTTTTATCTATTTGATGAATTGGTTTAAAACTTATTGCTTGCCTTATAGAAGCTGCTTTGTGTGTTGTGAAAGTATTGGAGGGAAAGTAAGCGGTTCAGCTACCGAGGAATGTAAGACATATCAATGTCGGCACGTTTACAATGTAAATTCCTCCAACAAAGAATTGCCACTACTCCGTTTCACCTGATACGTGCACGCGCTGCCAATCGGTTATATTTTACCTTCGCGATAGAGAGTTTTATCTATTTGATGGAATTGGTTTTAAAAATTTATTGCTTGCCTTATAGAAGCTGCATTGTGTGTTGTGAAAGTATTGGAAAGTAAGGGAAAGTAAGCTACCGGGTTCAGACTACCGAGGAATGTCGGACACGTTTAGTCAATGTAAATTACAATGTAAATACTTCCTCACAAAGAATGCACGCGCTCACCTGATAAGTGCACGCGAGTTATATATTTCTACCTTCGCGATAGAGAGTTTTATCTATTTGATGAATTGGTTTTAAAAACTAATTACTTGCTTTGAAGATGGCTGCATTGTGGCATAAACTTGTGTTTTTCTGTTCGCACTTAATTTCCAGAACTCTTTAGATAACATGTTCTGGCTTACTATAAAATAATGTTTTTAATATAAATGAGCCTTCAACGATATACATAGTTTATACTTTTGAGGGGTGAGAGAGGTCTTTAGAAAATAAAAGTATAATAAATATAATTAAACAGTACGTAGTGATGTAAACATTTTTCTAATCATTTGTATATGGTTAAATGTAACAACTGGACAAATTTTTATAGACAGTATGATCTGACATAAAAAAGTATTCCTCTTTCTTTTCTTCGTGATTGAAAAAATTAATACCTTATGCAGGCAAGATGTCTTGACATTCCAAATCGTGAATAAATCGAAATTATTGTCTGAACAATCAAAAATTTAAAAAGATGCTTAAAACATATTTAATATTATCTTAAAACCCTAAAGGTATTATCCTAGTACAGTAGGTATTTCCTATGTACTAACTGATAAAAACGTTAGAATCGTTAGTTTCCTGAGTTTAAATGTAATATTTTCTCTTAATGACATTTAAACCTGTAGATGATTTTTATAAAGTAATAGTTGAATCTTTCTAACGTAAAACTTGCCGATTGAGAACAGTTGTAATGTTATTTTCCTTCTTTATACAACAAATTGTGATAATTTTGGAATGTTGTTTCATTTATGTGCAAACCTACGTAAGATGCTACCATATACAGATCGGGTTCAAAAATGGAAGCTCAATTTCCTTGATTTAGAGTAGTTCTTAAAACACTCATACGCAACTAACGTTGATTTTCTCTTGATACATACATAATAATTTCAAAACACTGCAGAGTTATAAAAAAATGCATAAATTTAAATATTACCATATATAACATATAACAATATCCTAATTACAACATTTACAGATCTCTTTAGCACAATAAGTTTTATTTAAATACAATTCCATTCCCTCTGTAAAAGTTGTGATATGCAGGTCGGGTCGATTTTGAATGATCGTTAACAAATCTCATCCAACGATACGGTAGGGTGACATATTATGTGTATGATCATCGAGTTTCATCCAAACACTTATGCGCCTTATAAGCTATTGGCCTCACCCCCCCCCCCCCCCACCCCCCCCCCCCCCCACCCCCCCCCCCCCCCACCCCCCCCCCCCCCCACCCCCCCCCCCCCCCACCCCCCCCCCCCCCCACCAGTATGCAACAATGTATCTCGGAATGTGCAAGACGGCCCCAACTTCTTTTGCTCACCTAAGAGGCATCTGATTGTAAAGTCAAGAGTATCTGGAATTGCACAGCAACGGGCATGCCCAACTGTCTTCTTCCACTCTGTTAGAGGGTCCTATGTACATGATAAGCTGTATGTCAGGGAATTCCAAACGGGACGCCCTCACTTCTCTTTGCACCTTTAAGGTTGATTGCAAGATTGCATGAGCGGGGGCCACGTGCCGCCCTGTTGCTTTCCTATAAGGCTCTGTTGGAATTTGCAAGCAGAACGGCAATGTTTGGCCACAGGCATGAACACTTCTTTTCCTTCGATTGAGCGCACGGTTCAAACTCTTTCTGCAAAAGGCCTCGAGACCACAACTTTTGAGTTTAGGCACGATCCAATTTACTTCTCTTAGGGGCCAAGAACGAGAGCTTACTGTCTTTTGCAACGAAAGGCATGCCATTATCTGCACTGTATCGTAAGGGAGTTGTCAGAAGGCAACCAACGGGCATGCCCTTTCTGCACTTCATTGGCATTGTAAACAGCTGTATCTGTCAGTCAGGGAAGTTTGGCAATGCAGCAACGGAGCCATGTCCTACTGTCTTCTTTTGCTGCACTCTCATATTGAGGTATCCCTGATTGTTAACCACTGAGTCAAAGCACTGAGTAATCTGTCAGAGGAAGTTCGGCAAACGCAGCAAACGTGAGCCATGCCTCCAATAAAACCCCACCCTGTCCATCTTTGCTGCACTCTCAGAAAGAGGCATCACTGATTGGTAACCACTGGGGGGTCCAAGGACTGTATCTGTACAGAGGAAGTTTTGGGTGCAGGATGCAGCAACGGGAGCCATGTCCCTACTGTCTTCTTTGCTGCACTAGACCCTCTTATATAGAGGCAATCCCTGATTGTAAACCACTTGAGTCAAGCACTGTGATCTTGTCAGTGGAAGTTTGGCAACATGCAGCAACGCGGGAGCATGCCCAAACTGTCTTTCTTTGCTGCACTCCTTCTCATATAGGAGGTTATCCATGATTGTAAGCCACAGACTGTATCTGTCAGGGAAGTTTTTGGCAATGCAGCAACGGAGCCATGCCCCAACTGTCTTCTTTGCTGCACTCTCATATAGAGGCATCCTGATTGTAACCACTGAGTCAAGCACTGTATCCTGTCAGGGAAGTTTGGCAATGCAGCAACGGAGCCATGCCCCAACTGTCTTCTTTGCTGCACTCTCATATAGAGGCATCCTGATTGTAACCACTGAGTCAAGCACTGTATCTGTCAGGGAAGTTCGGCAACGCAGCAACGGAGCCATGCCCCAACTGTCTTCTTTGCTGCACTCTCGTATAGAGGCATCCTGATTGTAACCACTGAGTCAAGCACTGTATCTGTCAGGGAATTCGGCAACGCAGCAACGGAGCCATGCCCCAACTGTCTTCTTTGCTGCACTCTCATATAGAGGCATCCTGATTGTAACCACTGATCAAAGCACTGTATCTGTCAGGGAAGTTTGGCAATGCAGCAACGGAGCCTATGCCCCAACTGTCTTCTTTGCTGCACTCTCATATAGAGGCCATCCTGATTGTAACCACTGAGTCAAGCACTGTATCTGTCAGGGAAGTTCGGCAAACGCAGCAACGGAGCCATATGCCCCAACTGTCTTCTTTGCTGCACTCCTCATATAGAGGTATCCTGATTGTAACCACTGAGTACAAGCACTGTATCTGTCAGGGAAGTTTTGGCAACGCAGCAACGGAGCCATGCCCCAACTGTCTTCTTGCTGCACTCTCTATAGAGGCATCCTGATTGTAACCAAGCACTGTATCTGTCAGGGAAGTTCGGCAACGCAGCAACGGAGCCATGCCCCAACTGTCTTCTTGCTGCACTCTCGTATAGAGGTATCCTGATTGTAACCACTGATTCAAGCACTGTATCTGTCAGGGAAGTTTTGGCAATGCAGCAACGGAGCCATGCCCCAACTGTCTTCTTTGCTGCACTCTCGTATAGAGGCATCCTGATTGTAACCACTGAGTCAAGCACTGTATCTGTCAGGGAAGTTCGGCAACGCAGCAACGGAGCCATGCCCCAACTGTCTTCTTTGCTGCACTCTCGAAGAGGCATCCTGATTGTAACCACTGAGTCAAGTACTGTATCTGTCAGGGAAGTGGCAACGCAGCAATGGAGCCATGCCCCAACTGTCTTCTTTGCTGCACTCTCGTATAGAGGCATTCCTGATTGTAACCACTGAGTCAAGCACTGTATCTGTCAGGGAAGTTTGGCAACGCAGCAACGGAGCCATGCCCCAACTGTCTTCTTTGCTGCACTCTCCATATAGAGGCATCCTGATTGGTAACCACTGGGTCAAGGCACTGTATCTGTCAGGGAAGTTTGGCAACGCAGCAACGGAGCCATGCCCCAACTGTCTTCTTTGCTGCACTCTCGTATAAGAGGCATCCTGATTGTGTAACCAACCTGAGTCAAGAACTGTATCTGTCAGGGAAGTTTGGCAACGCAGCAACGGAAGCCATGCCCCAACTGTCTTCTTTGCTGCACTCTCGATATAGAGGTATCCTGATTTGTAACCACTGAGTCAAGGACTGTAATCTGTCAGGGAAGTTTTGGCAATGCAGCAACGGAGCCATGCCCCAACTTGTCTTCTTTGCCTGCACTCTCGTATAAAGGCATCCTGATTGTAACCACTGATTCAAGTACTGTATCTCTTAGGGAGGTATGGCAACGCAGTAATGGAGCAACTCCTCTATACTGTCTTCTTTTCTACACTCTCGTATAGAGGCATCCTGATTGTATCCACTGAGTCAAGCACTGTATCTGTCAGGGAAGTTTGGCAACGCAGCAACGGAGCCATGCCAACTGTCTTCTTTGCTGCACTCTCATATAGAGGTATCCTGATTGTAACCACTGCCTGTATCTGTCAGGGAAGTTTGGCAATGCAGCAACGGAGCCATGCCCCAACTGTCTTCTTTGCTGCACTCTCATTTAGAGGCATCCTGATTTGTAACCACTGAGTCAAGCACTGTATCTGTCAGGGAAGTTCGGCAACGCGGCAACGGAGCCATGCCCCAACTGTCTTCTTTGCTGCACTCTCGTATAGAGGCATCCTGATTGTAATCCACTGAGTAAAAGCACTGTATCTGTCAGGGAAGTTCGGCAACGCAGCAACGGAGCCATGCCCCAACTGTCTTCTTTGCTGCACTCTCATATAGAGGCATCCTGATTGTAACCACTGAGTCAAGCACTGTATCTGTCAGGGAAGTTCGGCAACGTGCGGCAACGGAGCCATGCCCTCAACTGTCTTCTTTGCTGCACTCTCGTATAGAGGCATCCTGATTGTATCCACTGAGTCAAGCACTGTATCTGTCAGGGAAGTTCGGCAACGCAGCAACGGAGCCATGCCCCAACTGTCTTCTTTGCTGCACTCTCGTATAGAGGCATCCTGATTGTAACAACTGATTCAAGAACTGTATCTGTCAGGGAAGTTTCGGCAACGCAGCAACGGAGCCATGCCCCAACTGTCTTCTTTGCTGCACTCCTCGTATAGAAGGCATCCTGATTGTAACCACTGATTCAAACACTGTATCTGTCAGGGAGGTTTGGCAACGCAGTAATGGAGCAACTCCCTATACTGTCTTCTTTTCTACACTCTTCGTATAGAGGCATCCTGATTTGTATCCACTGAGTCCAAGCACTGTATCTGTCAGGGAAGTTTGGCAACGCACGCAGCAACGGAGCCATGCCAAACTGTCTTCTTTGCTGCACTCTCATATAGAGGTATCCTGATTGTAACCACTGCCTGTATCTGTCAGTGAAGTTTGCAATGCAGCAACGGAGCCATGCCCCAACTGTCTTCGTTGCTGCACTCTCATATAGAGGCATCCTGATTGTAACCACTGACTCAAGGACTGTATCTGTCAGGGAAGTTCGGCAACGCAAGCAACGGAGCCATGCCCCAACTGTCTTCTTTGCTGCACTCTCGTAAAGAGGCATCCTGATTGTAACCACTGAGTCAAGCACTGTATCTGCCAGGGAAGTTCGGCAACGCAGCAACGGAGCCATGCCCCAACTGTCTTCTTTGCTGCACTCTCATATAGAGGTATCCTGATTGTAACCACTGAGTCAAGGACTGTATCTGTCAGGGAAGTTTTGGCAATGCAGCAACGGAGCCATGCCCCAACTGTCTTTCTTTGCTGGACTCTCATATAGAGGCATCCTGATTGTAACCACTGAGTCCAAGCACTGTATCTGTCAGGGAAGTTCGGCAACGCGGCACGGAGCCATGCCCCAACTGTCTTCTTTGCTGCACTCTCGTAAGTGAGAGGCATCCTGATTGTATCCACTGAGTCAAGCACTGTATCTGTCAGGGAAGTTCGGCAACGCAAGCAACGGAGCCATGCCCCAACTGTCTTCTTTGCTGCACTCTCGTATAGAGGCATCCTGATTGGTAACAACTGATTCAAGAACTGTATCTGTCAGGGAAGTTCGGCAACGCAGCAACGGAGCCATGCCCCAACTGTCTTCTTTTGCTGCACTCCTCATATAGAGGTTATCCTGATTGTAACCACTGAGTCAAGCACTGTAATCTGTCAGGGAAGTTCGGCAACGCAGCAACGGAGCCATGCCCCAACTGTCTTCTTTGCTGCACTCTCGTATAGAGGCATCCTGATTGTAACAACTGATTCAAGAACTGTATCTGTCAGGGAAGTTCGGCAACGCAGCAACGGAGCCATGCCCCAACTGTCTTCTTTGCTGCACTCTCGTATAGAGGCATCCTGATTGTAACCACTGATTCAAACACTGTAACCTGTCAGGGAGGTTTTGCAACGCAGTAATGGAGCAACTCCCTATATACTGTCTATCTTTTCTACACTCTCGTATAGAGGCATCCTGATTGTAACCACTGAGTCAAGCACTGTATCTGTCAGGGAAGTTTCGGCAAACGCAGCAACGGAGCCATGCCCCAACTGTCTTCTTTGCTGCACTCTCGTATAGAGGCATCCTGATAGTAACAACTGATTCAAGAACTGTATCTGTCAGGGAAGTTCGGCAACGCAGCAACGGAGCCATGCCCCAACTGTCTTCTTTGCCTGCACTCTCATATAGAGGTATCCTGATTGTAACCACTGCCTGTATCTGTCAGGGTAAGTTTGGCAATGCAGCAACGGAGCCATGCCCCCAACTGTCTTCTTTGCTGCACTCTCGTATAGAGGCATCCTGATTGTAACCACTGAATTCAAACACTGTATCTGTCAGGGAGTTTGGCAACGCAGTAATGGAGCCATGCCAAACTGTCTACTTTGCTGCACTCTCATATAGAGGTATCCTGATTGTAACCACTGCCTGTATGCTGTCAGGGAAAGTTTGGCAATGCAGCAACGGTGCCATGCCCCAACTGTTCCTTCTTTGCTGCACTCCTCGTATAGAGGCATCCTGATTGTAACCACTGATTCAAACACTGTATCTGTCAGGGAGTTTGGCAACGCAGTAATGGAGCAACTCCCCTATACTGTATTCTTTTCTACACTCTCGTATAGAGGCATCCTGATTGTAACCACTGATTCAAGCACTGTATCTGTCAGGGAAGTTTGGCAATGCAGCAACGGAGCCATGCCCCAACTGTCTTCTTTGCTGCACTCTCATATAGAGGCATCCTGATTGTAACCACTGAGTCAAGACTGTAATCTGTCAGGGAAGTTTGGCAATGCAAGCAACGGAGCCATGCCCCAACTGTCTTCTTTGCTGCACTCTGATATAGAGGCATCCTGATTGTAAACCACTGAGTCAAGGACTGTATCTGTCAGGGAAGTTCGGCAACGCAGCAACGGAGCCATGCCCCAACTGTCTTCTTTGCTGCACTCTCATATAGAGGCATCCTGATTGTAACCACTGAGTCGCAAGCACTGTATCTGTCAGGGAAGTTCGGCAACGCAGCAACGGAGCCATGTCCCAACTGTCTTCTTTGCTGCACTCTCGTATAGAGGCAATTCTGATTGTAACCACTGAGTCAAGCACTGTATCTGTCAGGGAAGTTCGGCAACGCAGCAACGGAGCCATGCCCCCAACTGTCTTCTTTGCTGCACTTCATCGTAAAGAGGCATCCTGATTGTTAACCACTGAGTTAAGCACTGTATCTGTCAGGGAAGTTTCGGCAACGCCAGCAACGGAGCCATGCCCCAACTGTCTTCTTTGCTGCACTCTCGTATAGAGGCATCCTGATTGTATCCACTGAGTCAAGCACTGTATCTGTCAGGGAAGTTCGGCAACGCAGCAACGGAGCCATGCCCCAACTGTCTTCTTTTGCTGCAACTCTCGTATAGAGGACATCCTGATTGTAACCACTGTTTCAAACACTGTATCTGTCAGGGAGGTTTGGCAAACGCTGTAATGGAGCAACTCCCTATACTGTCTTCTTTTCTTCAATCTCGTATAAGAGGCATCCTGATTGTAACCACTGAAATTCAAGCACTGTATCTGTCCAGGGAAGTTTGGCAATGCAGCAACGGAGCCATGCCCCAACTGTGGTTCTTTGCTGCACTCTTGTATAGAGGCATCCTGATTGTAACCACTGATTCAAGTACTGTATCTCTTAGGGAGGTATGGCAACGCAGTAATGGAGCAACCTCCCTATACTGTCTTCTTTTCTACACTCTCGTATAGAGGCATCCTGATTGTATCCACTGAGTCAAGCACTGTATCTGTCAGGGAAGTTCGGCAACGCAAGCAACGGAGCCATGCCCCAACTGTCTTCTTTGCTGCACTCTCGTTATAGAGGCATCCTGATTGTATAACCACTGATTCAAGTACTGTATCATCTTAGGCGAGGTATGGCAACGCAGTAATGGAGCAACTCCCTATACTGTCTTCTTTGCTATACTCTCGTATAGAGGCATTCCTGATTGTAACCACTGATTCAAGTACTGATATCTCTTAGGAAGGTATGGCAACGCAGTAATGTGAGCAACTCCCTCAACTGTCTTCTTTGCTGCACTCTTGTATAGAGGCATCCTCAGTCCTGATTGTAACCACTGAGTCAAGCACTGTATCTGTCAGGGAAGTTTGCCAACGGATCCACGCCCTCAACTGTCTTCTTTGCTGCAATCTTGTACGAGGCATCTTGAATATGACCCCACAAAAACAACGTTAAGCTACAATGTAATTTTATCACTTAAATTTTTGTTTTAGAATCATGGGAAATTTCTCATTGTTTATGATATAATTATTAAAAATCAAAACAATTTTTGGTATGGCATTAGCTTTTTACGCTATAAAAAGACATCAAACGATTTTCTACTTCATTGTTTTGAACATTATAAATACTTTCCAAAAATAATTCATAGGCATTTTTAATGCTTTATTAATTATAATTATATCTTTAAAATGAGACATTTCACATGATTCTATGACCAACATATAAGGGGTAAATTTGTTTCAGGTAAATTAAAACTAATTGTTATTATAGAAGAGTAATGCTCAAAAAGGGTTTTTAGCCGAATCTTTAACAAGCGTTTGCTTTGAATTAAAATTTTCCCTTAAATTATATATACTTGGCTTTAATAACGAATTTTCCACGTACTATACAACGTATCCCATGCAATATTTATATATCTGGACAACTCTATGTAGTGTTATCTAATAAAAATGAGTCAATAAATTAGATTTCCTAAAAATAAAGAATTTAACACCCTCGAAATATTCCAATGATGATGGGCAGCAGAGAGGAAACAAATCATTTTTAGACGCTAGAGTGGGATTGCCAATCAGGTTTATTATATCACCTAAAGCCACATTTATATGCAGTTCATGACGGAATTGAACGTGCAGCAATTACAGCCTTTAATTATAGCTAGAACAAGGTTGACCATTCATTTTTATATAAATTTATAATACTTCCTAATACTATTCCCTAATATTATATATTATATTCCTAATACTAGGAAGTTAACAGCATTAACAAAATATTTTCACGCACACCTTGTTTTTAAAAGGTTACTTATAAGTGATTTAAATTTATGTCCATGATTAAATTTTCCAACTTTAGTTCTTATACATATTTAATACCGAAAACACCTAAATGACAAAATTAGTCAAATAGGGAACAGTATTATGAGTGTTAATACGGTCTTCAAACTATTATTTCGGAAAATATACTATCTACTGAATACCTACTAATTAAAACAGGATCTTTATGAACTCGTAATGCTGAGCTAGCTAAAGTACACAGTGCAATAAAATATCAGATTCCACGTGAAGATTCATGATAATGATATTACCACTTACTGTAGAGTGTTAACTATATCAATTTAGGTATTTAAGGTTTTATTGTAATAACTGAATAAATAATTAACTTATATTACAAAAAAGAATAAATATGTACCTGGTAATTAGTTTTTAGTTCTGAGTAATTTGGTTAATTTCCTGATGTGGAGTAAAATAAACTATCATGGAATTTAAAAAAAATGTATCTAATGTTCCGGACATTTGCTAACTATCATACGGTTGCCAAAACACTAACGTACAACACTAAGTTTCCGATGATCGAAGTCTATCCTCTTCGTCTGGTGGGAAAGGGAATTAGTAATATATACATGTATTTTATACAAATTGTACCTATGTACATACATTACCTAGTAACTATACAAATACATGTTTTAGTTGTGTGTCGAAGAGGGTAGATTTTAAATCCTCGAAATCGTTTGTGTTTATAAGTTTTGTATCATATAACACGATGGCAACTGTCCGAATTTATATTAGCACTAGAAAAACTTGTTTGGTTAATAACAAACTTTAAACAAAGAAATATTGTGAATTAGGTTGGATTTTAATTTATGAACAGATAAAGTACATTTACAATACTTGTAAATTGAAGACATTTTCCTACGCTAACTCTTATTGCTGCAGTGTTATAGCAATTACATTAGAACTAATTTTCCCTAACGTATTGATTACTCAGTAATTATAGTCTATTCGCTTACACGATTCACGTAATAATCTTGAGGGGCAAACTTTTTTTCACTATTTCGAGCCCGATTCTATAAAAAAAATTCACAGGTAAGTGGTTAGAACTTGTAAAGCGATGAATCTGATAATATTTAAGAATATCATATTAAACAAGTAATATCATACTTATATAGCTTATATTTTGAGTTGAAATAATTCCAGACTACTTCTTTCTCAATAACTATATGGAAACACTGCTAACGCAAGTTCTATAATCATTGAGTGGTTATAAAAATTATGAATAGCCATAACAATATTTTAAAATAAACGTGGAAACCCCTAAATGTTTTCATTTAATTACCAGCAATACATAATCCCTGTATGGGGTGTATCATTCATTCGTTTTAAATCAAAATTGTATTAAAAAATGATGAATGCTCTTTCCGAAACACACGCAATTATTTGGAAAATATCCAATACAAAAATTATTATTCTCTGAAAAATATGTAGTAATATAAATTATATTTCTAGCATTTTTTTCTATGCATAATGCTAATTTTCCTAAAAAGGAAACTTTAATATTCCTTAATATTATTAAGGAAACAATATTTATTATTTCGTTTTAAAATATTATGTTCTATATAAAATGTATTTTAGTAACAAAAAAGAAATAAAAACCTCAGCAAAAATAAAAAAAGTAATATTTCTTTTTTACAAATTTAGTACTGAACCCAAACAGTTTACAATTGTTTCTCTTTCAAAATTTATTGCTGAATGAAACAATTTACAATTTTTATAGTTTGTTTAGAAAGATAAACTTGTTTGTTAGTGAAAACTATGGTGGCGATGGCTTTGGTTAGAATGTATAAACATCCCCCCTACCTACATTTATTAATAATATATAAATGCGTTATATAGAGATTAATAACACTCTGATTTTTATTCTTATCCGCATTCAAAAAATGTTTTTTACCGTCTAAAAATAGCTGATGTTCATTAAAAAAACAAATTTTAACTGTCTAAAAAAACTATTGCCATAGCTATTGAGAATCTTATACGACATTTTCAGCAAGATTCAAGTTGACTAATTATAGTAATACAACATCCTTACAGATATAGCCACAGGCACAATACGTAAGCTTACAGAAATGTTGGAATAATTTAAGTTATTTTTCCAAAGAACAATCTAATCACGTTGGGAGTGGTTCTTATTATGGAACGATAAATTAATTTCCCCTCATTGATCAAAGACGAGAAAAATATTGTTCGGTAAGCCCTAGCTTTGATGTCAAATTTGCTTTCAATAGCCATAAACTCAGTTTACCCCTCATGTACGAATAACGCTCGGATATTTGATCACATCTAAGTTTTCTAGTTATGAACAAAATGCGGAGGAAGCCTTTCGGACACAACAGATTAATGAGTGAGTGTTGTTGGTGATGGCGGAGGGGTGGTGGTGTGGTGTGATGTTGTAATGGTTTGGATGGGTAAGAGGGGGGGGGGGGTCAGTCACGTGATCAATCTCAGATTACGACTCCGCCGCAGATTGTTGTTCCCTAGTTGGACGCGCAGTTTAACCAAGACTTGGCCACGTTCTGTATTTGGCAACCAAATTGTAACTACAGTTTCATCTCAGCTTCTTTGAAATTCGTTCGTTATATAAGCGTTTGAGGACTAATAGTGTGTTTTGAATGACGGTGTCATGGTTGTGGCACCATAGCGCAGAGTAAGTTGAATTACTATTACAGAAAATAATAATAATTAAGCGGGACAGAGTGTTCTTGTTTAAGGCGTTTTTGACTAGGGTTTATATTCAAGATATAGTGCTAATGATACAAGCTACTAATTTTTTATATTGAAGCATTTATCATACTTGAAAGGATACGAGGGATTTCGGTCATTTTCGTCATTATAAGTTACAAAAAGTATAACACAACGTTTCGAGGATTGGAATCTATTTCCTTCGTCAGGTGAGGGAGGTAAATAATACATAGAAAAATAATGAACAGAAAGAAGTAAAGAAGGGAAAAGAAAAGGGTTAAGAACATACCCAAAAGCTGGTTGGAGTCCAGTCCAGGCGTTGTCACTGCACAGGAATGCAAATCCCGAGCACAAATCACAAGTACTGCAAGGATCACAATCACGCATCACACTAGCACAGGCTACAGTGGGATCCCCTAACACAGAATCAGCAGATGTCGACAGTTATTTTATTGGCCTCCGCGTAGTATGGTACTACATCCTGAAACATTGTTGTACCCGTTCTATTCAGGAGATCTATTGCAGTCTTTCTCATCATTTCAAGTCTCTTACGTCAAAACGAGATGCAAAGAGTTCGTTTTTGAAATTCGTTGTCACTGACATCTTTGGATGATGGACTGGACTACCAATCCAGGAGTCAAGTAAGTGGGACTGTCAGAATTTCAGGACGCTTGCACTGAGCGAAAGATGATATAGAGATAGATAAACTCAACATTCAACAACCAGTAAATTCGAACTAACCACGAGCTACGTTGTGTTAGTAGAATCTCAGTTGCTTCACCGTGCTTTGGGATCATGTCATAAAGCTATAATTATTTATGTCCACTCAATTGTGTCCACCTAATGAGACAATGAGAACACCACTTTATCTAATATTACATTGTATTGGTAACACAAAGAACAGAGTTGTAGTCCTTGGTTTCTACTATGTCCAAACGATGAGTAAAGATTTCTCTTTTTGAAAGCCGTAGTCGCCGACATTTTTTGAATCTCTTGAGATGGACCGGAATCCAGAGTTTAGGAGTCAAGTCTGTGACAGTGTGATATCTCTGACGCTGCTCTGAGCGGAAGGAATGAAATGGAGTATAAGTTCAACTTTCGCAAAGCGTTTTACGTTTTCATCCAGTTACTACTGTGTGAAACTAACTGTGCAAAATGCAAATCATTGAACAGTCTTTCGATAAAAAGAAAGTACAATTGATTGTAGACAACTGTGCTGTACTATACATAACCCAAACTAAGTGGAAAAGGTGTAGTGACTTGTTCTTTGATATTCGCTGTGAGTGTGGCTAAAATATAGACGTGGACTCACTTCCTAGAACGGGCGCCGACTGATAAGGTGAGCCCAGTGCTGTGAAGAGAGCGCATATTGTGGTACTAGTAAGTTCACGATATCATCTTACGTACGTCGTTTTAATGATAGGGAAGTATAGATGGAATAGATAAATGTTTGTTTATAATAATCGAATTCATTTTAGCCATTCAATATTGGTTCTTTAATGGGCGGTTATAATGAAATTAGCTTGAGTTCCGCCATAAGAACCATTATAATCCATTTCTCGCCATTGCTTTTAATCGCAGTGTTTATGGAAGATTTTTCTCATTTTTGAAGATCTTGTTTCGAATCCATACTCTCTTTTATTTTTCTTTGTAAAGTTTATGTTTTTTATATCGAAATGATGAAGGGCTACAAAATTTAGGATTTTTTCAAAATAATCGAGGATAAAATTAACGAAAATGTGTCATGTTGTTCCATACTTTTATCACTAAAAATGAGTGCACAAGGTTTAACATTGTTCCTTATGAGGCCGCTAAAACATTGCCTAAAAATTCAGGCCGTACAGCCACAACCAAGCCGGGCCTGCGCTAAATGAATAAAATTGAGCAATCTAAAAATAAAAGTTAATTTACTTTACATCTTATTTATGTGTATCATTAAGTGTTAAATTTCTTGAATTATATACTTAAATAACCCATTTAGAAGTTGGACAAAGAATTTCAGACATTTGGAATCGATAGGGTTATAAAAGGTATAACACAAACGTTTCGAGGATTGGATTTTATCCTCTTCGTCAGGTGGGGGTATATCTAACCTCTAACCAGGTATATCTAGCCTGTTCCTAGTGTAAAATGAGATGATGCTATCCCTGTACTTGTGATTGTTCGCTCGGGACTTACATACTGTGCAGTAAAAAATGCCTGGCTGGACTCCAAGCAGCTTTTGGGTATGTTTGAACCATTTTCTATTCCCTTCTTTACTTCTTTTTATTCGTTTATATTTTGTACATATCAAATACCTTCCCCCACCTGACGAACAGGATAAAAAAAGGATTATATATTGTAATCCTTGAAACGTCGTGTTTATACATTTTATAACTAAAACGATGCAAAATATCCGAAATCCTGTGTGATCCTTTTAACATAATCCATATTTTATATCAATAAATATATATTACGGTATTGATTTATTATTAACCTGTAATTACTACAAAAGTTGAAACAATACACAATAATGTTCTAATAACACTTATATGAAGTGTAAACATCAAACTGTTTTATTAAAAACTACTATTTTCCGTACTTTTCTGTATCGATATAATCGAGTGACGAATGGAGTGAATCTATCTATTAACCCTGCAGAGAAAAGGGTGGTGGCGGCGCCGACTACCCACGACTGGTTTCAATTGAGTTAAGGTTTTCACATTTAATAACCTATAAGATGCCTTTCAAAAAGGTAGATAGGCGTTGAAATGAGTTGTTTATTTTGACACGGGGGGGATTAATTTTTTCACACTGTGCATTTGAATTATTAACCTAAAGACATATATTTTAATAAAATATGACGAAGATATATAACAAAAGATGACAAATGAAATATAACTTACGGAAATTTACTTGTTGCACGACAAAAAAATACGTCATTTACCCAACATAAATGCCTAATAGTCTTCGCAGCGAGACCAAAAGGTTTTTTTTATTTTCATATTGCAATATATTGTTTGTATTAATATATCTAATACCTTTTAATGAAAACTAAGTTGATTAGTTAAAATGTTTTTTAGCTGAACCTACTACAAATTCACTTCAATGCTAAAATAATACATTAAAATAAACATATCAAGGTGATATGTATAAAATACTATAGCCACTTATAAAATAGAAAAACATTATTTACCAACAATTATAAACGTACATTAACATAAGGAAATTGCAATAAATAAATGTTTTGGAAGCTCACTGCAATAGGATTAGCTCCATTTAAAATATTTCATTATTTGGTTATATTTAAATGTATTGAACAAAATTAATACAACTGAAACATTTGTTTGGAAGCTTGATTGGAAGCGACTTTTAGATCTTCTGATGTTCCAGTCGAACAGACGTTGCTTTTGGGAACCCGATTATCAAAGGACTACATAATCGTTTTTTTATAAAGTATTATTTAAACGTTTGGGACCATATATTTTATAGCTTTCACAGGCAAAATGCTTATGTTACAATGCATGTTTGAAGTTTTATATTAAATTTGGCGTTGACCAATTTTGTTTAACCAGTATAATAAATCATTTATAAATTATATAATCCAAAATAAATGATTTTCATCTATGGTTACTGTTTTTTAATTAATATTAAACTACACACGAAAGAGTAAATTGGTAAGCTTGATAACTGATACTGTAATACATATATTAGACACAGTGGTCTTGAATAAAAACTATAAAATTCCAATGGATAAAACAATATTAACTACACTGGAAAACGGTTTGATAAACTACTGCTACTTAGTTTCTTTTGTTACTGCGTGTAATTTGGCACTGTTTTCTATAATGTAATTATCTGAGAAAAAAGACTTACATTCCAATTCCCAAGTTAGATTACAGTTAGATTATAGTGATGAATCTTTTATTTGTTGTTTAACAATATGTACATAGTAATTTAAGGGTGGCTCTACCAGTATGGCCGAATGCTGATGCAAGGGGGTTTTACAATCTGCCTCATTGTAGGCTAATTTTTTGGTTATTACACGCATATTTATTTAATTTTAGAAACTAAATGTTTCTTTAAGATCTAAAGCTTAAAAATTTTTTATTTCGATGTAACAGGTCAGGCCGAGAAGTTTTTAAAATTTAAGAATATGATCTTATTCAAATTAAAATTTATATGTGCAAAATTTTAACCTGAGAAGAGTTGGAGCCTCAAACATTATAGATAAGTGATTAGGAAATTTTTAATTTTATTCTAAAAAACACACATATGGATGATGTTTACAAAAGTGGAAAGTTAAAAAAAGAATTAATTTTTTGTAATGGGTGATTCATCTCATTCATTTTTTCACAGTAAAAATATTGGGATATACAGGGTGATAAACTCAAGGTCAATATTATTAATTTGGGTCTCAAAAAATAAAAATGTGTAATTTAGGGCTTATTTTATATTGTATGTTTATTACAGTTAAGTGTGTAAAAATTTTCAAATTCATCATTCCACCATTTTAAAAATATTTTGGTCAACTTTTAAATGTCCTTATTGGAGAGAACCCCTCTGAGTTACAATATATTGTTTTGCGACTGGTAAAAACGCTTAAGCTAACCGCTTAGTACGGTTTAAGTACATAAAAATAACACCAACAGCAAAAGCGACTCACAGTTCCAGAGTTGCCATAAAAAATACAAATCCTTAAGACAGATAGCAGTATTTTTTTAGATATTTAATACTTTACTGCCTTTTTTGAAAATGGTGATAGATTTAAAATAGCAACTACGTTATTCTATTTAATAGTTTTCCTTACTAAATATTCTTAAATTCTAGAGTTAGCCTTTTCATACAGTAAATAATAAAGATACTGTAAGGAAAAAATGTATTGTAGTGAGCTCCAAATCAAACTTTGCACAAAAATTTAAAATTTAACTATGATTCTAAAAACGACTAGCAAAGGGAAAACGTTTTTGGGGTTTATTAAGAATCGTTTTTTCCTACTAATTTAATTTAATTAAAAAAACTGAATTGTATTCAATGTAAATGTATTATTAAGCACTTTAATATAGAACAAAGACTTATTAAATGACAATAAATGGCCTAATGTGTTCGCAGTTTTTCTCTGTGTCTATAAAAAGATAATTTAAAAATTACATCAAATCTACAAGACCAGTTTTTTTATAAATATTAACTTGTTATTCGATATAAAGTGGCTCACTATAAATTACGCGTGGTGGGTGTTGTTGAAATATATATGTAGCTATAACAATTTAAAATGTATTGAAAACAAATATAAAATAAATTTTTGGAAATTAAATAAAATGTCTAATTTGGTCAGGTTGAGTTAGGTTAGTTTATATTAGGTTAGGTTACATGTTGATATATTTTCCAAAAAATGTTTGCTACGTCAGTCTCATCAATTTACATTTGTCTGCCGCAGGTGCAAATGAACTATACAGAGCCAGCATTGACTATTGATTCCCATTAATTTCAAATGATTAATCACCATAATATTGTTACATACATGGGTTTATCATAAATTATTTGCGTTAAATTTTATGCTTGAAAAATAAAAAAAGAAGTGAATCACACTACCTGTTTTGAAAGATAAATAAAACTTTAACTCCTTCTAATTTAGTAGATAAGCCGGGGAAAGCAAAAACATAATCAGAGAAGGATTAATGACGCGAACGTTTGTCAAAATCAGGCCGAATTCCTCTGCAATCCAGTCTTAGTCGCTGCCCAGAACCTAACACAGGTGAGCATAGAATAACCCATCAGTCTCGCCAACTTAGACAGCCTCAATTTATGGCCGGTAAAATCCTGTTCTGGAATCTCTCCAATTTAAACCACGAACTTCAAATTCCCTGGATAATACAACCTGCCCGTTGTATTACACGACCCTTGGCCTTAATAAGGGTTAAACAGGGTCCATTTAAGCCCTTAACCGTCCTCAGGTACCGGTCTCAAGGGGATTAGAACGTCCGACCCTGAGTATGAGGCTATTAATTATTCCCTCACGAAGTGTACTACAAATTAATTTACATAAACCAAAGTTGTATAATTTTTATTAATAAAAAGTAGTGAATACTGAGCATGCAAATTTCAAATGTATAATGTTTTACAAGTAAACATACGATCGATACCTGGCATAATATTAAGCTTACGCGTTTTGATATTACCGCATCATTTTCAAAGCCGTACAAAAGCTTTTCAGGAATGGGCGTTGTCATAAAGTAAAATTCACAGACACGGACACACACACACGCAAAATTACAATAATAAAAAAAACATTATAAACATATTAGGTCGCTCAGCTGTGCACAGGTAGGAGACTACCACACACACAGACACCCCTGGTGGCCAGCACAAGTTGAAAATTGGCCACCTAACAGCGGATTGCTCACACCAGTTATGTACACATTGATAGTAATAGTAGCCAGATTAAAATACATCTGTCTCCCTAACCTTATGTTTTCCTTCATATAATTTCACATATACATTGAATTATGTTCGTATTTTCCAATCGTTCATGGCTTACAATATAAATAAACGCAATTTATTTCATATGCAACATTAACTTGGCTTTTTTAAACGGATTCCGAAATACTTAAAGTTGACAGCCAGATAGTTTCTCGATTTGGGATTTCAGGATCAAAATGTAACATCTTTTACTTTACGGTACAAAACACCGTAAATACCACTAGTCTGGTAAAACCTAACCTAAATTAACCTAAATGATGGATACAAAATAAACAGTTATGCGTTATGTTCCAATATAAAATGTCATTTTTGATTTTTTTCCGCCCTAAACTCTAACCCTATATATATATAATTAGGTTTTTAAAATCAGTATTAAAGTTTAGAAAAATAAGCTTAAGTTTAAACAGTTAACACTGCAAAATAATACAGTTTTTAAGGAAACCCTGGAGCTATATAGCTAAGACCAGAGAGTCATGCCATTGTCAGTTCGAAAGGAATTGTGGGATTACCGTTTCCAGGAAAGCTATCAGCAGCGATCCCATCTCGAGGGATATACTCGCGTACTCCATCTCCCGAACATGCTGTATAATGAGAGTACAAAGTGTATTGTATTTAGTATAATCTACATTCCGCCTATACCATGAACAAAGTAGGGTGAACCCTAGTGAAGCCATGAGTTTTTTATACCTTTAATGATACCTACTCGTAAAAACAGTGTCTAAAGCGTCTGTCTCTCTTCTCATTTTTCATCCACAGCATGTATCGAATTTTCCCCATTTATTTCTTTAAATTGGTTTCAACATCAATGAAACTGTGTTAACATGCATGTAAAGGTGGTGTTATTATTTGAAATGTAACTTTTCACTATCCTAGCCATACATTAGAGAAAACCAGTATTTTTTCATCTTTCTAGTTAAAGGGTACTAAAGTACAAGCTTTTAGATAAATCTCTTGGAACTTTATTATGTGGAACGCATATACAAATAAAGAACAAACGTAGAAGATATTGACCATTCCATCATAGCTTCACACACGCTCAGCAGCCAATATTATATATATATATATATATAAATATATATAATATATAATTTATAATGTTATATATTTAAAAATTACACATCCATAATACAATTAATATAAACATTCTTTAAAAAATTAATAGTCAAGACTGAAATCAAGTCTTCTAATCTTATAATATTTTTTCGGAAATGTTTTATATATATATATAAAACAAGTATATATTAAGTTTTTACTGGTGCTATATGTAAATGTAAAATATTTTGAAACACATAAAAAGGTATGATTTTGAGCTACTACTAATAAAGCACCTAACACTGCAATGTATCTTCTATACGGGTGTAATACTGCAGATCTTTTCAGACAAAATAAAAAAAAAAGTTCAAATCTAATACAGTATACTAATGAGGTTAAGGCAAGCCGTAGGTTTTTGCGGTGGGCGCAAATAAATTCTGTCTCGCGGCCCTCTGTGGTTAGCAGTCAGCTGATCACAGTAATCTGTAGATCCTGCAAATCGCGTCGTTAGTGTCCGAACTGTCTTATCAGTTTCCTTAACGATGATTACCCGCTGACAAATGCTGCAGAAATCGAGTCAGGTTGAGTAAACCACTTCATCAGCCATGTTCCTAAATTACCATAAAGAATATCGAGAAATTTAAACTCGCCTACACAATCTAATGGTGACTATAAATTGGTAACTTCGGTTTAAAATCTGATGGATCTTCACGGCAAACCGATATATACCAAGAAGTTAAGTGCGTAACCAATGTTTGGGCCTGAAAGGTGACTTTCTGTGCAGTGACAACGTCTGCATTATCTTCAGTATGGACTCCAAGCACTTTTTGGGTCTGTTTATTTCTTTTTCTTTATCTTATTTCTTTCTTTTTAGTGCAGTCCAATTGCCACTCGTTAAACTTTTACGTTCTGTCTTTTCACCTGAACAAAGAGGAAAGAAATTAATTTTCGAAACATTGTGTTATAAATTTTGTAACATATGACGATGTAAAATGCTCAAAATCCTGTTGTTGCCTTTTAAAACCTTCCAATGTCAATAAGAAACTTTAAACAAAGAAGAGAATTTTGTTGTAAGAGCCGTTTACGTAGAAAGCACGGTTCAAGGCAGCATATAAAGTAGAATATAACATTTGAGGTATCATTAAAAGGCCTATACACTGCCCGATGTACGACGGACGTGTGGAAATGATGTCATCACTCAGTGAAAAGGTAATACAATCCTGTAGTATTCTGAACGGCACAGGTGGGACCCTTTGTTGCCAAATATGAAGATGTTGTCGGGCTTGTGGAAATATACAACATTTTCGGATCACGTCTCTCTTCTCCCAAAAATTTTCCCTGTTTAATATTACGTGCACACGTTTGTGTGCCGAACGGCTGCCCCGAGTCTACAAAGAGTTTCCTCAAGTGAAATACGTCTTTGTTAATTTTCTTTAGGAAAGGAATGCAAATTGCAAATGGAGTGAACGTGACATATGAACAAAGTGTTCTGCTTTCTTTATAAATTACGAATATATAACCTGTTACGTCAAAACAAGGTAACCGAATTAACTAAGTATATAAATGAACTGGTTCTAGCGGAATAATTTAATTTAATTTAACGATAATTTGTTCTTATAACTTTTATAACACAACAACTGAAATAATTTTATTTTACCTGTCATAGGAAATAAATCTGAAACAATTGAAACAAAGTTCAAAGTTTAAGTAGACAGAAGCCTAATACGAATACAAATATTAATTTGCTTAGTATTTTAGACAAAATTTTTCAAAAACATTTCAGTAAAGAAGTGTCTTGATAAACCTGAAAAAATAAAGTATACTATTAAAATTAAAAACGTTGGTTGCTGTTAAAACTGATATTATGGTATGATTCAAACTTTAGGTTTATTGTAATTAATTTATTTCATACTGTTTCATAAAAAATGTATATAAACGATTTTAAAACTTTGAACAAGTTTCAGAAGTATACATTAATGTTTTAAAATTATTTAATATTGAGTATTGTACGTTTCTAAGATGTACGGTGAGCTTGCAAAAACTCCCGGAAATAATTAATATATTTTTAAACATTTCTTATAGAGCAATATGAATTTATCAATGTAACCCATAAAAAATCTATTGCTTTTTTACAATTGTCAGTTCTTATCTCATCAGGAGACGGCCCCAAGGAGCAGAAAAAGTCTGATATATTATATTATAATATCAGATATATATATATAATATAATTAAAAGATCTTTTTATATAGGACACAATGCCGCAAACCGGACCTCAAAAGGTTTACTCCTTCCAAAATGGTGGCGTTTAAATATTATCTTAATATAAGCAAAATTATTATAACATATAGTAGTCTATTTCTTAAAGATACAGATAATTCACTCTAATGAAATTAAAAAATAAAGCACCTTGCATCACGACCTTCGCTGTATATAGAAATGCAATTGAAACATATCAAAACCTTAGTTAAAATTTTCGGGCTGAATTTAAAATTTCCTAATTGTCCAGAGATGTGCCGCATTGAGTGGAGATCGTGAAAGCAATATGAATAATCAGACATAATTCCGCACCGCCTTCGGTTAGTTTAATAAAAACAGGGACGTGGTCGGCATAGTTACACAGCTATCTGAAACTCGGGTATTAATTTTATATCTTCTCTCTCAAAACACTGCTTCCTCTGCGGAACTAGTCGCCACTTTTACTGGCATTACACCTGCACCACTCGAATACAAATGTACACCTTTCACTGAACTTCTCAAATATTGACAAGTTTCGTTGGAGGAACTCTCATATGTGAACACCTGCTGGGTGGCATATGTAAATGGTATTGCCAATGGCTTGTAATACCACATCTACCAGTTACTTCTTCTAAATATGTAGTTCTTTACTTACACACCACGATCTGGAACATACCTGCAAACACAAAAAGTTTATTAGTGCATTATTAATTACTATGTATTACTATGTCACATGTTAATGTTCATACTAATGTACTAAGTTTATTAAAAAATCCTCTCGCTGCTATTATGGTTGTCCATAAGATGAACATAAACAATATTTTTGTTAACACTCAGGCCATATCGCGTGAAGTGACATTTACCATTATAGAACTCGGTGTTCCCCATATAAAAATTAACCATCCTTTCATAGATTTTCAAGTCTATATGTCACCTCGTTATCGATGTGTGATGAGACCAACGAATGATATGCTTCGCTAACGCTCAGCAAACAAAAAAACCTTTAAAATGATACAGTACTTATTGAAACTTTTGAGAATAAGTTCTTGGATTTTGGAACATTCTGTGCCTAAAAAGTATACTGAGTTAATTATAACCGATTGACCGCCAAACATATAGCATGATATACCCTCTTTTTGTGTGTTTATTGTACGTTTATGTGCTCCTGCAGCGGCGTACAATATTACATAAATTATACTCTAATAATAATAATAAGTCTAAATGTCATCCGTCTTGGACAGACAGACGGATTAAACTGAAGGTTTTCCAGCACCTTGAGTAATAGACTTTGCAAATGATCGGTGAATATATTAAATGTCACACCTTAAAAACTAATTTATAAAGGAACGCAATAGAGTACACAGGAAGGGAGGAAAGCTTAGGAGTCTATCCAGAGGGGTTAATTTCTGCTTGGTTTATACCCTCAAGTTGAACCACTCTGGGCATAGGAAAAAACCTGTTGGTCACTTAAATCTGAGCAACCTTATGGATGTAAAAAAAAGTAAAGTAAAAGTAAAGAATGTCTTATTTTACACCAGGCGATAGTTAGGGCTAAAGAAGCCCTCTCTAACACTTAACCTGGGGACCAACGGCTTAAAGGTGACTTCCGAACCACCAACAATGGCCGGGCAGGCGGGCCCGCTTGCAAGGACAGGATCGCTCAGCGGTCAACCTGTCCAAGCAGCAGCCACGCTCGGCGTTGCTTGATCTGGTTATCTTGCGATAACCGCCGTACCCACTACACTGCGGCCATTGGCAGCATATAATTAACCACAAATTTAGAGATTCTGGGGTGCAAGGTAAGTTCGATAGGCCTAGTCTACTGCAGGAGAGATGACTGTTGGAGTTGACAAGGTTCCCTAAGAGGTTCTTCCTGGCCTAGACATAAGGGCGTGCTACCCCTGCATGCTTTGACTTGACAGGTTGGTTCGGAGCTGGCTTCAACTTCTTCCGAAGAGAAATGACTCAGGATTAATGCCATAAATTCTTCCTTATGGATCTCGACAGGAAGCGGCCATCTTGTAAGTCCGTAAGCAGCCCAAAGGTCCTTATAGTGCTAAGTTTAGTTTCTAAGCTTCTTGTTCCAAAAAAATAAAGGAAGGATGGCTTATCAATAGTTCAAGTTGCGTAACTAACATATAGTATTCTGGTGACACAAGCAGTTCATGAGTTTGATGAACTGTTGATGCCGAATTGTAAACACACGAGTACGTTGGCGATAAACTGTGACAGGAACCGTTTACCAATAGAAACACAATTACAAAGGTGAGCTGTTTTTAGTAGCCCAGTTTCCGCCGGCATTAGTGGTTAAATAGAGTATAACGTGCTGTCGCCAGCAATTGTTCTCAAGAGTGAAATTGAACAGCAGTTGTCACTTTTTCAAAAACTCATTTTCGTCACTTGCTAAATGTAGTAGACTCATTCAAAATAACTTTAGGATATAAAAATACAAAATAATTAAAATAGATACATATTGATGTTGAATTGAGGCCCGTTTACATAAACTGACTTTGATTTTAAGTTAATATATACTTGTGATACTTTATTGAAAATAATGCGAAAATCATTGTCCGATAAATAATCTTTATGGAAAGATAGAAAGGAACATTCAAAAGCTGTTTCAGTTACATTTTCTGCAACAGCCTGAGGTTGCATGCATCAATTTATTAAATCATTTAATTTTTAATATTTAATTTGGGCAGATTGACAGACAATTTTGATTATAAAAAAAAGAAATTGGCCCAAATATTATACTAAGCCAAATTTTTCATAGTTGGCACCATTATAGAACTCATTTCAAGTTTCATACAAAATTTTACGACTTAGAATGAAATCATTCTCAAAATACGAGTATCTTGCCACATGATACATTCAAAATTTTGGTGTTGGTTCCGTAACAATGTTCCAATAATGATAGTGACCCCTACGCTGCGGTGAAGGTCAAAATACCTTGGACCTTGAAAACTTGTTACAGACTTAACTGAAAATTAAATTCATACTCTATTAAATGTTTCGTATTACTGTATGGATAAATGTGTCACACACTCAAATCACATATGATTGTATGCACTTTGATTACAAATTTATTTATTCTGCTATTGATTTTTTGCCATCGTAGTTACCCATAATACCATGTAAATATTATTTAAACGCTCAGCCAACTTCCCCTCGAGTGACATGTACCATCGTCATCAAAACACAGTGTTGCTTGTATATGAAGAGATTTTATGCAAAATTTACATTATATCGTGCGAATAGATAGACAGATAGCCTAGAGTGAGAGACTTCGCTAACGTTCAGGCTATAATATAAATACATTTTTCCATAGTTAAGTACAAACGAAAAGCTGTTAAACATTTCTTGTTGAACTTTATGGAATAATCTATTGTGTGACCCTACTCAATGGGCAGTCGCTATTGATTATGGCTTATTGATGAGACGCTGTGACCTTGAAAAGGAACATTACCGAGAACCTCTGAAATATAAAATGAAATTAGTCTAAGTGCAAATATATTAACTGGATTATATTTTAGGAACTTCTAATGCATTCTGTTAAAGCTCACAATTATTACCAGTTTCAAATACCCATAACTGTTCTTATTAATAATAAAATTAATTGGATAGACTTTTGCTAGCTCAAATCTACACCTAGATTAATGTTTCTAATGAATAAAATAAATAATTGTGCAAAGTTAAATTTATTGAATTAACCGTGAAAGTTCCATAAAACATTCAAAATTTTGACAGAGGTAATAGATTACTTATAATAAATTATTTATAAAGGTGTTAACGAACATCAAACATGAAACAATTAAAGGTTTGTTTAATACATGGACTGCGGTGGACACATATACTACCTGCCTGCTGCTCTAAAGTCAGTGCCATCTACATGTCTCGTAATGCCGTAAAAGTGTTAGATATGGAACAAGGGTTTCCAAAATTGGCTTTGTGAATATATAATATTATAACCATTACGTTTTCACCTTCCAAATGTATCTAAATTAAAAAGTAAGACGTACAATAGGAGGTACTTTGTACCGCTGTATTATTATTGTTATTAGTACAATACAATACAGAGTTATTAGTACAATCATTTAAAATGCTTATTGACGCTTTAAAAAAACGATAAAAATTGAAAGTAAAGGCGACAGTGTATGTAATAAACTAATAACTGATGTAATTCAACTTACTTCCAGTTAATATAATATACTCTATACCTCATCAATACATCTAGTTTTATACATGACACGCTAGACACAGCGTCATGTACGTATATTTACTACAGTAATTATTTACAATAATGTAATACAACCTTTCTAATTCTGGTATCCACTCACTTCTCAAATCTCTCTCAAGTCTTAAATCTTAAATAAAAATATTATAAATGCAGGAAATAACCAATCAAACACATTACACATTTTAGTTAAATGTGTAAAAATGGATAATGTCAAAAGAAAAGATATCAAAAATTAGCACCGAATCAGGAAAAGGCACAATTTAAAACACGTCACGTTGTAACACATAGAATTGACAGATGATCTTAAACACGTTATCCTTTCGTCATCCATCATAAGCCGTAACGACCATTGAAAAATGACATGACGATAATACAAAATACATACAGAATATAATCTTCCAGAATGTCTGTTTCTAAAAGGGGTTTAGTAGATCAAAAGTGTAATAATCGTCCAATTTACTAGAAATTGTGTAAATTTTATTCTTCTTTATTCACGCAGTAAAATAAGTTTGCCTATGTTGTATATAAACAAAGCATAATTCATTTAGTATAATGTTCGACGAATTTTGTCTATATTATTTGTATATTAATTTCTATCTCAAATTTAATATAAGTCACCTTGGATGCATCTGAGTAATGTACGTGTAAAGTTATAATTACTCACTCCACTGTTATGTGTAAGAATATGTGCTATTACGATAATATTATTAACTTGGATCAACTGTAACCTAGAAATAAATTCAGTAACGAAATACATGAAGGTTATTTAATGTTGTTTTCATTGTAATGCTTGCTTCCAGCAACATTTTTATTACATTTTATTTTATATTCTATAATTTAATAGATTACCTCATGCCATAAAATCAACTTCCCCCCAGCAGGTTTCAAGGGGTGACTAAGGAAATACCTTGTAAACAATATGTATTTATACAGCTGAAGAGTTTCTTAATCAATAATGATTTTAATGTATGTTTGGAATAATATAAAACAGTGTAATATAAATACATATAAAATTGAGGAAAATCTTGATAATTGTGTAAAGCTTACGAGACATGTTTAAAGTAATGTAAAATAATTTAAAACGATTTCCTGTTATTGTATACGTAAATTATGCCTCAAACACTAAACCACTTGTATAGTATATATATAGTAAACCAAAAAATGCCCTAACCAAAAGTGGGTTTAGGTACTTAAAATTTGATGGCTATATACTCGTGATACAGACTTAAACCTTATAAAGGTAACTCAAAAAAGACGTTAGACCAATGCAATTAAAAGAATAGTTATGGAAGTATTGCAGGGAATGTAAGCGGTTCAGCTACCGAGGAATGTAAGACATATCAATGTCGGCACGTTTTACAATGTAAATTCCTCAACAAAGAATGCCACTACTCCGTTTCACCTGATACGTGCACGCGCTGCCAACCGGTTTATATTTCTAACCTTTCGCGATAGAGAGTTTTATCTATTTGATGAATTGGTTTTTAAAAACTTATTGCTTGCCTTATAGAAGCAGCATTGTGTGTTGTGAAAGTATTGAGGGAAAGTAAAGCGGTTTCAGCTACCGAGGAATGTAAGACATATCAAATGTCGGCACGTTTACAATGTAAATTCCTCAACAAAGAATGCCACTACTACTCCGTTTTTCACCTGATTACGTGCACGCGCTGCCAACCGGTTATATTGTCTACCTTCGCGATAGAGAGTTTTATTCTATTTGATGAATTGGTTTAAAACTTATTGCTTGCCTTATAGAAGCTGCATTGTGTGTTGTGAAAGTATTGGAGGGAAAGTAAGCGGTTCAGCTACCGAGGAATGTAAGACATATCAATGTCGGCACGTTTTTAGAATGTAAATTCCTCAACAAAGAACGCCACTACTCCGTTTTCACCTGATACGTGCACGCGCTGCCAACCGGTTTATATGTCTACCTTCGCGATAGAGAGTTTTTATCTATTTGATGAATTGGTTTAAAACTTATTGCTTGCCTTATAGAAGCTGCATTGTGTGTGTTGTGAAAGTATTGGAGGGAAAGTAAGCGGTTCAGCTACCGAGGAATGTAAGACATATCAATGTCGGCACGTTTTAGACAATGTAAATTCCTCAACAAAGAATGCCACTACTCCGTTTCACCTGATACGTGCACGCGCTGCCAATCGGTTATATTTCTACCTTCGCGGATAGAGAGTTTTATCTATTTGATGAATTGGTTTAAACTTATTGCTTGCCTTATAGAAGCTGCATTGTGTGTTGTGAAAGTATTGGAAGGAAAGTAAGCGGTTCAGCTACCGAGGAATGTAAGACATATCAATGTCGGCACGTTTAGAATGTAAATTCCTCAACAAAGAAATGCCACTACTTCGTTTTCACCTGATATACGTGCACGCGCTGCCAACCGGTTATATATTCTACCTTCGCGATAGAGAGTGTTATCTATTTGATGAATTGGTTTAAAACTAATTACTTGCTTTGAAGATGGCTGCATTGTGGCATAAACTTGTGTTTTTCTGTTCGCACTTAATTTCCAGAACTCTTTAGATAACATGTTCTGGCTTACTATAAAATAATGTTTTTAATATAAATGAGCCTTCAACGATTATACATAGTTTATTTACACTTTTGAGGGGTGAGAGAGGTCCTTTAGAAAATAAAAGTGTAATAAATATAATTAAACAGTACGTAGTGATGTAAAAATTTTTCTAATCATTTGTATATGGTTAAATGTAACAACTGGACAAATTTTATAGACAGTATGATCTGACATAAAAAAAGTATTCCTCTTTCTTTTCTTCGTGATTGAAAAAATTAATACCTTATGCAGGCAAGATGTCTTGACATTCCAAATCGTGAACAAATCGAAATTATTGTCTGAAACAATCAAAAATTTAAAAAGATGCTTAAAAACATATTTAATATTATCTTAAAACCCTAAAGGTCTTATCCTACAGTATGGTTTTCTACATACTAACTGATAAAAACGTTAGAATCGTTAGTTTACTGAGTTAAATGTAATATTTTCTCTTAATGACATATTTTAAACCTGTAGATGATTTTTATAAAGCAATAGTTTGGATCTCTTTCTAACGTAAAACTTGCCGATTGAGAACAGTTGTAATGTTATTTTCCTTCTTTATACAACAAATTGTGATAATTTTTGGAATGTTGTTTCATTTATGTGCAAACCTACGTAAGATGCTACCATATACAGATCGGGTTCAAAAATGGAAGCTCAATTCCCTTGATTTAGAGTAGTTCTTAAAACACTCATACGCAACTAACGTTGATTTTCTCGTGATACATACATAATAATTTCAAAACACTGCAGAGTTATAAAAAATGCACAAATTTAAATATTAAAATATCGTAATTGCAACATTTACAGATCTCTTTAGAACAATAAGTTTTTGTATTTAACTACAATTCCATTCCCCTCTGTAAAAGTTGTGATATGCAGGTCGGGTCGATTTTGAATGATCGATAACAAATCTCATCCAACGATACGGTAGGGTGACATATTATGTGTATGATCATCCTGTGTTTCATCCAAACACTTATGCGCCTTATAAGCTATTGGCCTACAGCGAGGATGTTTTACCATGGTTGTTACAATATACATTATTTTTGTTTCTTTGGAACAAATGCCATAATTCAAATGAACAACAAAAATCGTGACTTCCTTACAAAGTATCGGCAAAACGTCGAGTTATATCCAGACGCTTTAAGCTGTAATGTCTTTTTGAAAACGCCGTATATGTTTTGGTAAAAATGTAACCATCCATATTGTAGCTTAGTCAGAAAAGAGACAAAAACTATATACACGAACATTCATCAGAAAGTGGGGATCTTTACACATATATCGAGGTCGTGCAGTAGTTTTCTGAGACAAAAGTTTAAGATTATTCTTAGTGCAAATTTTTGTTATGTGATTTTTAGATAGATACTTATTGATGCATGATGAGTACCAGAAGAAAGCTATACAGTGACTGCTATGAATAGTTACTTTTATCTTACGGTCGGACGTTCAAAGAATGTCAATTCCAAAACCCACTTTTTAAGTTTCAGTGTAACTTTCCGTATTACATTCGGATTTTCTTAGTGAATCTATCAATACAAGCTCTCTGATTACAACTATGTTATTATATAATTTATTTTATTAGGTAAATTCACGATTTAACGTTTTGAAAACACATTATAAAACTTATGAAAGGAATAGGTTAATTCTAAGCACAGCTTCTAACCCATTACTAATATACTTAGATACGCAGAAGTAAGCAACTCCAGGTAGCTTATAATAAGCAATTATATGTGACAGGTAGACAGGTGTTTCATTTGACCACCAGAGATCCTCCTCACAACTAAACTTAAACATGGCTTTAAATATTTTTTGGTAAATGTTGTACACAAAACCAGCCTATTGAAATTTTCCAAATAAGAGTAATCGCCGAAAACTTTTACGAAAGATCATCGCCAGAAATCACAATCAGTCAAGTTTGTTATTTATGAACATTTTAACATGTAATATATATTTTAATTACCAAAAATATTCAATAACTTAAACGGTTTTGAGATATTGAATACATGTACATACGGTTAGAATAAACTAATAATATTTAAAATGTCGTAGCAGAATTTACCCAAAACTTTTCAGAGTTGAGGGGAAGTCAGCTGCGCTCATAAGAGCAAATATTTTCATTAAAGGCAATTATTTCATTGCCTGGAAGCAAAATAACATAAATAAAGTTTAAGTAAAATGGTATTTTCGGTTACATTTGTAGTTTAGAAACAAGTAAAAATGTAAAGCGTAACATATAAGCATTAAGATATAAAAAATAAATCGTTTATTGGTTTATTTGCAACATTAGGTATAAATATACTAAAGCAATCCATCTATTTTCTATTTTTACTTATAATTTCTATCTAATTCAAACACTTTCAGCCAGAACTCAAAAATTTCAGAATTGAATCAAGATTTCCAGAGGTAGCCTATTTAAAAAAAATTAAATTTGATGTACATATACTGCATGTACTCTCCCAATTACTAAATTTATAGAAATTAAAATTTGTTTCATGATATAAATGTAACAGAATACACTTTAAGGTTGCTGCACTGAGCGTTGATTTAATTAAGCAACGGCGGCATGCACAATGAACCTGACATAAAAATAGTTCCCATGCATACTCACTATGCTGTATAATTTTGTGGAAAACATTAATTTTGCAGCGAAGCAATCTCAGTAAGTGATAGCCCCATCCACACGGAATGAATAGGCTATTCCATTAGTGCTAGGAATTACAATCGTGTGTATAGCGTAAGTTTAGGGAGCGATAACGCAACGCAACGGTGAGAAATAAAATGAGCTTCGGGTTAGTAAAAATACAAAATTTTACTCTAAATTTGCTATTGTTCAGTGATACAACAAATCAGTAACGCTACGTTTCGAAATCTGCAATCTGATCTCTTCCTCAGGGTGAATAGCCAACAAATAATACCGAAGGTGGTTTATTTTAAACTATATTGCAGTAATGTGCCAGGTTAAACTATTCACCTGAGGAAGAGATAGGAATTGCAATTTCGAAACGTAGTGTCACTGATTTGTTGTATCACTGAAACGATGGCAAATGTCCCGAAAAATCCTGTTTCCTTCACAATCCTTCCATCACCAACCAGCAAAATTTCAAATAAATAGACAAAACTTACATTACAAAATATATTTACTTTCGTGTGTGTGTTCGCCTTCCGTGGGTGAACCTATATCAATGAATATGCTCTTGAGTCTGAGTAAAAATCATTAGGATTACTAAAAATAGCCCAAAAAGAGGCAGAATCCAACATTTTGTGTCAGCTGTTGGGTTGAATTAGGCATAACAACGAGTGCCTGCAAAACCACCGAACAAAATAGTGGAGTATTAGGATCGGGTTCATATTGGATATTACAAAGTTCATAGAGTCAACGTCAAACCAAAATAAAGTTTATGAATTTTTGGAGAAGAGCTAAGAGATCAATTTCTACTCCCTAGGTTACCTCATAATCGAAACGAGGATATTGTATGAACCAATGGACGACTAAAGATGTTATAGACTACAAATCTGTATGTAATCAACTATAACATCTGAATTTTTGGATATTTGAAAGGGTTTCATATCAAGAGTATCGGATGTAGTCGACTATACGCCTCTATATTCATGATTGATGTTGACATTTTGTTTGAATGTGGCCTACATGTAAAAGAACAACTCCATAACGCCCCAATACGTCCTGTCACAGATACATCAGTACAGAACTCACGTGTTGGAAATCGGAACTAAACTGACTGGACTGGACAAACATTGTTTTTATTTTTGCAATTATTTGTGAATTCTTATCAATGTACAGAAACACTCAGCAGTACATCCATATTGTTGAAATGAACAAAAGATCAACGTATTGTTTGAAGAAAATAATTTATCGCAAAGTTCCAGAAAATATCTTTCTCACTTGTAAGAATTTCACAGCGTTTACAAAATTGAAAATGGCGTGAGGTGACTAAAGATGCGTTTAGTTTTGTAATCTCAAGTACACAATTATACTTTTAAAAATCTCTGGTAGGATATTTGGTGGTAGGATTGGTAGAAACGTAAACCAATCAAAAATTTGTTTGATTAGTTGAATATTTACATGACGATAGTATAATGCCTGTCCCCGCCCACCATATGCCTGTGCCCACTACGTACTGCAGATGTTCGCTTTCAACCTGGGATTACGGGGATTACGCAGAGGTTATTTGGATCACGGCCGTTTAATTTTAATGAGCAAACCATTCATCGCAATGGAAATCGTTCGTTTCCAACCCAATGGTGAACAGTTCTTTTTGGTTTGTTTCCACATAGTTGTAAAAAAGAGTAAATTTCTCGTCCGCTCTAAAGTGATAAAAGTAACCTGCTGTTATATTTCCGTAATAATAATAGCCCGTATGCAAATTGAAAACCAATAACTCAATATATCAAAATTTAAATGTCCAAAGTTTTAGTTTAGTAGAGAAACGAAAAAATTTTAATTTCGTGTGAAAAGTCTTTAAAAGTATCCATGATGAGCATAGATGACTACAACGAATTACTAAAATATGAAAAGAATTACTTAGGAGTTAATAATTCTTCTTCTATGTCTTCTATAATACATTAAAAATATTTCAACCAAAAATTAATCCAAACGAAATTCCATGAAGGATTACGCACTAATATGGGACTTAATCTTGCGTGTATAGAAACGAAATTCAGTACAAATTATTTATGTAGATTAGGTCAATTCATTTTCGAGATACCGGGTGGACTAACAGTGAATTTTTCCAGCCACCTGAGTAATAGGTTTCGCTAATTTTCGGTATCTTATTATGAAATTTTAGTAAAAAGATTCATGAACTATGTTTGAACGAAGCAATAACATTTAGAGGCCACCATCTTATTAAAACATAAATTGTAGGTCTCTAATAAGGCCTGGTAACTTAAAATGCAAGCCGCAATGACATTAAAAGGTTCAGCAGGAACTATGAACAGGTATTGGACCAAATGCTATGGAACTCAGCGCTGTAATTCAAGTTATGTTGTTGGTACTCGTAAAAATGTTTCGTTCTTTTATTTTAGAGCTTTGACACTCTGGCCAACTTAATTGGAGATATTTATGGCGCCATAATGTATTACAGGGGATCGAGTACAATGAACCGGATAATTGATATTGTAGTTGTATTGTACTCTGTGACTATCGCATACAAAATTGAAAAGTAAAACTAATTGTATTTATCATAAAACAAATATTAAAATGCCGCAAGTATTTTGAAACATTTCTGTATAGGGTTTTCTATTGTATTTGTTTTTTTTTTAGATATTACTCCACCGAACGAATACCTAGTAGCGTATTCTAGTGGTTACAGTGGTAATCGAAAGATAATCAGAGCAACTAAAGTTGAGTGTGGCTATTCCTTAATAGGTGACCGTTGAACGATCCTGTCCTTGGAAGCAGCCCGTCTACCCGATCTTTGGTGGTGGTTTCAAATTTACTTTTTAAACAGTATATCAACAGCCCTAAAGAGGGTTTCGTAGTTCTAAGTTCACCACGTAAAATATGACCCTTTAACATTTTATTTAGCCTAATATACACAAAGGTTATTGACAGATCATAAATGAAAGGATATCAAGTGAGTGTAACTGTGTTATGTGTTGTTTAAGGATCCAAGGTGGTGACCATAGGCTTAATGAATCCTTAAGAACACATATTTATTCATGTAAGCCTGGAGTAGAAGGCTTATAGATTCCGCTATACGTGCAGCATCCAAAGTTTATTGTGCAACCTCTGCAAGGAATACGAAGGAGAAGGTAAGATGAATCCTGATTCTGTGTTCCTCTCCAGGCTGCAGAAAAGTCGCTATGATCGACATAAATTCTCGTGAGATATCAGATGAAATCAGAACAATATTTATTACTACAGTATACCATTTACAATGATATTACATTTATGAGAATAAATCTAGTTTTGAATTAAGCCAACTGAAGCTGTAATATATAAGGCCACAAATAAAGGAAAATATATAAATAAATTTACTGAGGATTTTTGTAAAAAGACTTACTTCCCTAAAGGGTTTTGATATATATTCTAGAGATTTATAATTGTTGTAAATAAATAGTCAGAGGATTAATAATCAAGTTAATGTTTATTAATTACCAAATATACACATTAAGCACACCGACAATGTAACACGTGGAAGACGTACGGAAAAGAATAATAATAATATTTATCTATAACATGCTGTTGTAAAAGTTGGCGCAATGCGCACGTTGATTTCTTTGCTGTCGTAGTGTGTGTCCTGTGTGAACCACCAATACACGCGGGTATTGTCAATTATTTATAACAATAATGTTACACAAGATTTGTATTGCAAAAACATCGATGAGAATGCCAGTATTAATGGTAAACATCAAATAATGATAAATTGTATACCGTTTGAAAAAGTGATACTGTAATTTATGTAACAGCCATTGATTTAAGGTGATCTGTCACGTTTACGTTTCTTCTATCAGCATACATATCTGTAAGAACTTGCTAGTCAGTTACACTCATACCAACAACCGTTGGCCGATAGCAGTGCCGATGGACGAGCGGTCTAAGGCGTTTTACTTTGGGTCTAAGTTAGATATAGCTCAGGTTCCAATCCTGGCTGTGACCGTTGCAATTGTTATCAGTACCTGCAATTGTTAATTAACTTTCTACTGTATCGACTCTCCACCTTATTCTGTTTGATAAAATCGCACAGACCTGTGGGCCACGAGGATGGGCAGAAAGGCTTAAAAGGGATCAGCCTCTCCTTAAAAAAACTCCACCCCTTCCTTAAAGCTACAATATTATACATCCAGCAATAGCTTTTTCCTTATAAGATTTTCAACGCAATTGTCTTTGATTGCCTATTTCTTTATTTTATTTCATGTTTTACGTGATCCAGCAGCGTCTCATTGTCCGCAAATACCAACATATCATCTATCCAGACAGCAATTACGATGATATTAATTTCGTGCTTTGCAGTGAATAAACACGGGTCTGATACCGTCGGTTTGCAATCCAATTTTTCTTAAAAATTTTGGTTAAATGGTCGTACCGCATTTTTCTCTGATTGATTTAACCCGTAGATAGCCTTCATCAAACTGCATACTTGGTTCTTTTTCTTCAATGCTTTTTCTGCATCTCCATAGCTGCTTTGTATGTCTTTCGAATCACGTCTTTCAGTTTTGTACGATGTCATTCCACGGCCTCAGCTAGCCCCTCAGGCAGTTTTCCATGTACAGCTCTTCCTTGAGCTCACTGTTCAAATATGCCGTCTTGACATCCCAATGCTGAACTTTGGTATTCAACCCTGCTGCTAATGCCATCGCAGTTTTCTAATCGACTCGAATCTTGCCACCGGAGCAAATGTATCTGTCGTAATCAAATCCTGGTCGTTGAGTAAACCCTCGTGCGACGATGCGCGCCCTTTCTGCGCTCGATTTGTACAGTCTGGATTTAATTTATTCTTGAGTACAGTTCGTGTACCGATGACGTTCTTGTTTTCCGGCCTTGGCACTACTTTCCAAGTCCCATATTCGAGATGTGACTTCACTCTCGTCCATGATAGCACGCTTCCACAGCTCAGCGTCATCTCCAGTTAATGCTTTTATCTGTTTGCACGTCGGCATTGAACACTAACTCCTCGAAGATGTGCCTATCTTCGTTGTTGCATTCATCAGAATCGCAGGAGTCCTTTTTTGCTCGCGGTGTCTCTTTCCAACTTGCACAAAGGATGATTCTAACGGCCTTTTTAAAAACACGACCTTGCTCGTCGTCAAATGAATACGTCGTCGTCACCAGTATCCATATCTTTTCCGCGGCCTGATCCATGCTAGAGACACTTTCGGGTCTACGATACTTTCGTGGACGGCCTCGGCTGCCGGTCCGTATCTTAGGCGGTCTGCCGACTCTTTTTTCCTTTGACGATGAAGATCTCCCCGTTTTCCTGCTCGTTGACGATTTCTTTTTCTTCTTCTTCTTCGAATTCAAGTGGATCCCAATTCGACCCTTCGCGTAGATTTATCTCTGGCTTGTCCTGAATTTTCGATTGTTTGATTCTCAAAATTTTTATTTTTTATCGACTCTTCCAGTGGATCAACGTTGGCTCTCTCGATGACCCCATATTCTCGTCAAAACGTACATCTCGGGTCACGACCGTTTTTCCAGTATCCAGCCGCACTCTGTACGCTTTTTGATTCCAGGTCCGGTATCCTATGAATCTACCTGCATGCAGCTCTCGGGTCCATTTTTCCAAGTCCGACTGTTTTATCTAAACACGTACGCTCTCGAACCAAATATACGCATGTGTTTGAGGTCCGGCAACTTGCCATGCCAAATCTCGTACGGGGTTTTTTCCACCGATACATGTACTTGGACAGCGATTCCTGATATAATTCGCCGTCGCAATGGCTTCAGCCCAAAAATGATTCTGGCATCCCGGTCTCGATCAGCATGCATCTGGCTGTATCCAGTAGCGTTCGGTTCTTCCCTCTCCGCTACACCGTTCTGCTCAGGTGTGTATGGCGCTGACAGTCTTCTCTGGATCCCCTCCTGCTTCAGATACTCGTCGAAATCTCCATTTCGGTATTCCCCGACCGTTGTCCGACTGTAAAAATTTTAATTTTTCGGCCAGTAAATTGTCTCAACAAAATTTTTATATTCTTTGAACTTACCGAGTACTTCGGATTTCTTCTTCAAGAAATACACCTCGCACCACGTACTGTAGTCATCGGCAAACGTCACCATGTACTTCGATCCGCCGTTGGAATTTGCCCTCATTGGCCCGCAAACGTCGGTATGTACAATCTCTAGTGGCACTCAACTCCTGTCAAAACCCTTTCTGTGTGAACGGTCTGGCAGCCTGCTTACCGCGACAGCAAACGTCGCATACTGTTGCTTTGCCCTTGAACGACAAATTTATCCCGGTTGCCAGCTGCTCATCAAATAATTTATTGACTGCATCCATGTGTATAAATGCCCAAGTCTCCTGTGCCAAATTTTTGGTGAAATTTTTTGCCCTTTTTCTAAAAGGGTTTTTGACTTGACGTGTCCTCAGAATTTGCGCTTGCGCTCGCGTAACCACCTGCGCATGTTCAGTATTTTCTTCTCTTACAAAGTACAAGTCTCCCAGTCTATCGGCGATAATCACGGTTTTTGCCATCTGTATTACGTAACCTCAGCTAATTTGTCATTGAAGATTACTGTAATTACCTTTGTCAGTAATCTTCGATACCGACATCATATTAGTTTTCTTAATTCCGGTACATACAGCGTGCCATGCAAGTTCGCGGTTGAAATAACTCCACCAACTTACATTTATCTTGGCTACGCCCTTTATATTTGCATTTGTCGATGCTTCTGTTGCTAACTTGAACACCGAATCGCACGTCACCGTATCTTCAAGAATATCCTCGTCGCCGCACATGTGAGTTGTGCATCCACTATCCAAACACCACTTTGGATTGGCTACGACCTTGAACATTGTTGACCTCTTCTCGGTTCAGTTCCGAGATGTAAAAATCCTGTGCTACCCTAGCACTTCCTTGTGTTGATCTTCTCCATCCTCCTTTTCGGGACAATTTTTTGGCAAAATGTGCCAACCTTGCCGCATTTGAAGCATTTTCCCTTGAAATTACCTTTTCGCCGCCGCTGCTACGTCTAACCAAAATTACGTGTTCTGGATCTGGCCATGAATGCTTTGTCTTCGGCGTCTTGTGAATCGCCTACCCTGGCCAAACATTCATTTAAGATTTTTATCTTGAGCTCTTCCGGCTTTGGCAATTGATCACGACTCTCGATTTACGCATCTAAAATTCTCAAAACTTGGTGGCCAAACCGTGCAGTATCATAGTAGTTAACAGATCTTCATGAATCTCGATATCCATTTCCGCCAATTTGTCACTACGTCGAAGAAGTTGTCCAGGTACTGGTGTATACTTTCCCCCTCCTTCACCTTGTGCACGAACAGCGACTTCAATAACGTGGCTTTCCTTGCCGGCCCTTTTGATGCGTAGATCGTTTCAAGTTTCAGCCACAGCTCACGAGTTGTCTTACAATTTTTAATATTTTTCAACTCTGATGGCGCCATCGCCAAAATGATGCTTGCCTGAGCTGATTGATCTCCATCTTCCCACTTGACTACAGCGCTTCCATTTTCAACACTTTCTGCCGGTTTCTGGAGACTTCCATCGGCATACGGCCATAAATTTCTTCTGAATCAGCAATGCCCGAATCTGAATTTTCCATGTGTCGTAATTGTCCTTCGACAGTGGCTTGTATATTGCTACTTGTACCCAGCCATCCCTTTTAGGTGTATAATACAAACCACCTTTTAACACAACGTGATAAACACACTTAATTTCACTTTTACTGACTTTTTATTAACTTTTTTTAATGCCCAACGCTATCACACAAACGTTACTGGCCCATAACCTGTTGTAAATAAATAGTCAGAGGATTAATAATCAAGTTAATGTTTATTAATTAGCAAATATACACATTAAGCACACCGACAATGTAACACGTGGAAGACGTACGGAAAAGAATAATAATAATATTTATCTATAACAGCTGTTGTAAAAGTTGGCGCATGCGCACGTTGATTTCTTTGCTGTCGTAGTGGTGTGTCTGTGTGAACCACCAATACACGCGGGTATTGTCAATTATTTATAACAATAATGTTACAAGATTGTATTGCAAAAACATCGATGAGAATGCCAGTATTAATGGTAAAAATCAAATAATGATAAATTGTATACCGTTGAAAAGTGATACTGTAATTATGTAACAGCCATTGATTTAAGTGATCTGTCACGTTACGTTTCTTCTATCAGCATACATATCTGTAAGAACTTGCTAGTCAGTTACACTCATACCAACAACCGATGGCCAATAGGAGTGCCGATGGACGAGCGGTCTAAGGCGTTGTACTTTGGGTCTAAGTTAGATATAGCTCAGGTTCCAATCCTGGCTGTGACCGTTGCAATTGTTATCAGTACCTGCAATTGTAATTAACTTTGTACCGTATCGACTCTCCACCTTATTCTGTTTGATAAAATCGCACAGACCTGTGGGCCACGAGGATGGGCAGAAAGGCTTAAAAGGGATCAGCCTCTCCTTAAAAAAACTCACCCCTTCCTTAAAGCTACAATATTATGCATCCAGCAATAGCTTTTCCTTATAGATTTTCAACGCAATTGATGGGTCAAGTAAATGATTAAGTATTAATAATACTAAACCCAGTATTAATATTATTAGTGCGTTATTATTATTATTGAGTGGGTTTTTGTAATTATTTTTGGGTTATAATTTGTTTAAGTAAATTTGGTCTACCTTGAATTCTATCTTATCCTTGAAAATAAATTATATTTGTTACTTTAATGAAGCATTTTCTAGTGTATTTTTTATGTTGTGTAATTTATTGTTGATATTATTGTTCTATCAATTGTAAGTGATGTATTAAATTAAAATGTTTTCTGTTGCATATCCTTGGTTTCGTTATGATGTTAATAGATTGCTACTTACGATAATATACTTTTATTAGTTTTTCAGGACATTTTTCCATGACCGCTCATTTATTTTTATGAATTTAATATTTCAATTTTTATTTGCATGTGTTTTTGTCCGGCACCCAACCATAAAAATTTGTAGTTTTTTGGGACTCAATATTAAAGCATTTTTTTGATAAAGCATCTCTTGTAACTTGCATCTTTGTTACATTTAATTTAATTTAATAAATTTAATTATTTCACGGGTTTACTTAATAGATTAGTATATTTACGGAATACTTGCAAGTACTTATGTTTTATCACATTATCTTGAACATTTGGTTTTGTAACGAAATCAGTGCTTCTATATAATTTGCACTGTTTGAATACGGGTTTCATAGACTTTGTAGACTGTTAAGATGAATACATTTGTTTTCTTATCATTAAAACATGGAAGCTTGTGTTATGAGAAATTCCATTATTTACATATACGTAATTTAACAAACGTACGTTTATGTATTACATGAAAAATAACCACTGTGTATAAAATAGGAAATAAATCAGTTGTTTATAACATTCCCCGGCCAACCAGATAACGAAGTCGCTACTAGTCGGACTGACATTTCAAAGGCATTTTAAATGGACTGCCAATCACCTGCCCGACTGATGTCTGTCTCACGTGAACGTATTACATTTGATCTGCTCTGTAAGCATTGTCCTCAGTCATTTGCAGCTTCAGCGGACTGTAAACTGATACGACGTTGTGCACAAGTCACTTTTGTGTTCAAGTATTGGTTTTAAAATAATGTCCGCAACAAACCATAACAGTACGATAAAATGTTCCATTTTAAATGTTATATGACGAGATCAAGAGATGTATGTTTTAAGCTATTTTACAACGCCGTGTCATAAATGTAATATTTGGAAAATGGAAATACATTGAAAACAGTGCTCTAAGTATATGAAGTTACAAAAACAGAACGTTTCGCAAAGTGGTAATTGAAAACTCTTTCAGGTGTCAAAGTATAGGTTGCTAAGCATGACCATAAACTGGCAATTGAAAATGACGAGGGACAATTGAAACACAAACTTTGTACGTCTAAAAAACAAAGTTCTACTATCCAGCACCATATGCGAAAACAAAACACCATAACACATCTTTGTGTCCAAAGATAGTGCACACAATTCACCCGCTTATATCAGATTAGTTTTTTTATTTTTTTCGGATTCTCAGGTGTGTTGATTTTCTCCCTGCAAGTATATTTGACTAAGAAGTGCTTATAGCGTTTCGTACTTTTTTTTTAAATTTTCGTGCTTGCTTATCCCTAGATCCGTTGATATATGTGAGGAAGTTATTTAACAGTTTACAAAACGTATTTTTTCTAATACATGAGAAACGTGTCATAAATTCCACAAGTCCTTAAAATCACACATCGTCATTACAGAGATCATTACGAACGAAAATAGGCTAATTTCGTAGTATGGCGTGTAGAGTTTAGTTAGTGTTGGGCAGATCAGTACTACTTCATAAGTAATGTTAGATCAAAAATCCCTTACATAGGTAAGATTGTAAAGATAGTTTTATCCTAAGTTTAATGCACTAGAATAAGTTTGTTATATGTTATAAACTTAAAACTGGTTTTGAAGTTGAACTAGACCGGTTCACATAAGAAATCTCAATTATTTTAACTTTTTTGTTTGGAAAATATAGCACCCTTTCCGATTCTTTTAGCAAGATATGTATTTTGATTGACAATTATGTAATCGATCGTGATTGATGAACAACAGGATACAAGATTATATATTTTTCAAATCTATGGTGAAATATTTCCTCTCTCCACACCAATTAGTCATCCTGCGAAGAAATGACATGTCGTGTCGTTAAGCAATGAACAGGTAGTCAATTATGAGAAAGAATGTAAGAACTGACGAGCTTAAGTGGTAAGTATCTTAGTGTACGGAAAAACCCAGATCAGTCTATCACGGTTCGTAGTATCACAATATCTTTTTATTTTTCAACAAAAAGTAATTTGCTTTATTTTTATGATCATACAAGTCAACACATAATTATTACCAATTTATATTTTATCACTGCTAGAAATAAAAATATTTTGAATTTGTTTATTTTAAAACTTGTAAGGATTATCAGTTTTGTATTATTGTATAAAAGTATTGCGTAAGAAAACATCCAAATATAAAAAACGAAGCGGCATGCCCAAGTTTAAGTCTCTAGGTCAGTTCGTTTTCGAGAAATTGTGCGGAGAGACATAGAGAAATGACACTTTTTCCAACCTCTCAAGAGCTATGCTTCGCTAAAGCTCAGCAAATAATATTTTATCAATTTAAAGATTTAAAATAGTTTCCTTATTGATCATAATAACCATCAGTAAAAATAATGTAATAAATCTTTCAAGATGTTGAACAGATTCAAGTAGACTGTAGACGATACACATTGGTTATCCGACTTAAGGAAGACTCGTTTAAACTGTACGATATCGCAAGCGATACAACAACGATATCAGCATAGAGACAGGGTGTGCAGTGAACAACACCCGATGGTACATTACTGGTACAGGGCAGAACGCTATCGAGGCCCTGGGGACCTGTAACACGTCTCTGTAAACTGTATTACACTTTGTTCATGCTCCTTGCCTCCCCTCCGGCAGTTTTTAAATGGAAAAATTGTAACCTGTATATACAGGGTGTTCCAAAAGTGTGTCACAAACTTCTGTGGCTGATAGTTCTCATAATTTCAAACTAATATGTCTCATTAACATAATTCGAGAATGTGTATTATAGTCGCTAGCCGCCATTTTTTTATTTTTCGTAAACAAATTAATATTAATAATACATTAATAAAGATGCATATACTAAATTTTGCACATAGGTACTAAAATATAAGAACAGTTTTAAAAATAGATAAGTATGATTTGATTTAATATTAACAAAATGGCACCTGTTGGATATTTTAGTTCAAATAACAACAAAGGATAGTTATAATTATATTTAAAAAGTCACTAACTATGTTTATGTAAATTCCTACGGGTTTTTTCTCAATGAAATCCGTCAACGCATAACCGAGCAGAATCACTAAAGATACGTTTGCACAAGCCGGGAGCAACAAACATGTCACAGTTGAGAGGTATCAGCTGATGTCATTTACCTGAAGAAGAGATCAGATTGCAGATCTTGAAACGTTGTGTTAGTGATTTGATTTTGTATCGCTGAACGCTGGCAAATGTCCAGAAAAACTGATTCTTTCAACTATTGGAGTGTTTAGAAAGAATTTGAGGTAATAAAGCAAATAATTATACCGCCAAAGTTTTGAAATAATTTAATCACTGTTGTAGGCTTTGTCCTCATTCTATGATCGATAAGATGTTGTACCTGTAGTTCAACACGCACGAATAAACAAGGATAATTAATCTAACCAACTTGTAGTTTAACTGAAGTACCACCCAACTCTGAAGACATTAGAGTTCCAGTTATGTAGTTTCAAGAGTTACTGGTATTATCTCAATTGTATTAAATATTGTATCCGAAAAGTAAAAGATGGCTTGAAATGTTAACGTCAATGTACATGTGCCGCGAGACAATTCCGTGGCGCATAATTTCTACTCCATCACTAATTTAATATACTAAAAAACAATCCACAAGCTTATAGTTTGTTACTGATGATGGGAATTTTGAAAGGATAATAGGATTTATGAAAAATTTGTTTTTTATGTGATACAAAATGTATAACACAACGTTTTGGGGGTTGAAATCCATCCTCTTTGTTAGGTGAGAAGGAAACTACTACATGAAAATTAGACGTTATAGTGCTGTCCGTTGTTTTCTTTTTCTTGACGAATTTTCTCTTCACTTGGCGAAGAGGATACATTTATATCCTCAAAACGATGTGTAAACATTTTGTATAACAATGGTAAATGTGAAGGAAACAGGATTTTTTCGGACATTTGCCATCGTTCAGTGAAACAAGAAATCAGTAACACTACGTTTCGAGATCTGCAATCTGATCTATTCTTCAGGTAAAGAACTAACCTAAGACATAATTACAAACTAGGTTAAAATAAACAAATCTTACCAAAGCGTTGTGGCACGCCTAAGTCAGGAATCACAACCACCATGTTGTTTGTCAACTTCACTAACTCTATAAACATGCACTTAATAAAAAAACTATACACACCACTAATCATTAAAACTGAACTACGGAATACAGGTCACAATACTTCTTCATTCGTCTACTAACCACCTACGACTGACCAGAGGGCACTAGCCAATGGTAATCGTCACGGCAGACAAAAATAACAAACAAATATCCAAAATCCTACTATCTTTTCTTTCCATAAGTGCCAATTTTTTACATTAACCTCCTCGGACCCATACATCTCCTGATAATAATTTTTGGAAACTAATATGATTTTTTGGTTGCAAATAAATCAAGAAACTCATATTATTTTTTTCAAAATTTTTATTTAGGCCTCAGTATGAAATCAAGCATGTCCCCTATAAGGGACATTGGGTCCCGGCCAACCTCAAAAAAATCAATGGTATACAAACTGAAACAATAAACATTATTACAAAATAAAACAGGTTGATAATAATGGATATTGCATTAGTTCTCTACATTTCATGGAAAACTTTATAACAGTTTCTTGCACTATTCAGGCACAGGAAAACCTTACATGTCCTGCACTGCATCCTAGTTTTTTTTTAATCGCAACCTGGAAATCTGCAGCGGTGATCTTTGTTGTCTGGTATCATGGGCATGTGCTTCGCTGCGGTCTTCCTTTGGATGTCAAGAGGGATGTTGACGTGTTTTTTTTTGACGGTACTGGCAGTGGTAAAATATACACTTCATCGATGTCCTCCTCTGGTGTTTGGTTGTGAATCAAATGGTACGCTAGATCGATTCTGTATTCGAGGTAGTCCATTCTATCCTTCTTTGGGGTTTGTTCAGCATTATCATACCGCCTTCGCATTATCAAACCGGAAGCAACAACAAAGTCTATCATATGAAAAGTCAGACGTTCTGTCCATTTTTTTGTTCTTGCTGATAGACGGTAGTAAGAAATTATGCGATCAAAGAGGTCGACGCCACCTATTTTGGCGTTGTACTGTAAAATTATGTTCGGCCTATCCACATCAATGTATCTCTTCTCCTGCTTTGACCAACGTCTACATTTGAATCCCTGACGATTGCAGAATTCATCCAAAATTCCTGCAAAAAAATTGTTGTTACAGAGTTATCTAAACAATATTATTTCAATAACCCCCTGTAAACCATTGAAAATACAACCACTAAAAATGTTAAACAATAATTAACAATATAGTTAATTATTGTTTAACAGTATATTACTGTTATGTCGAGTATTTCTATCATTAGTTTCAGTTTTCATTTTTCAAATGTTAAGAAATGTGGCATGGCCGAGACCCAATGTCCCACATAGGGGACATCAAATTTTGCATGCCCGGCTAGGCTAAAATAACAAAGTAAACTCAAAACCAATAATCACATCTTGAAAGACGTACTTTATTTAGTATGTCTAATTTTTATTAGGTCTAAATATTAACAATTACTTATTATTAGATAATACTTACGTTGAGAGGTACGTGGTAACCTGTAATCTCGTCCGTCTGCCACCTTGCAATGCTCAAAACAAAGCAATGACTGAGCAGATATAGTATTCTGGCTATTTCTGCATGCAGATGAACTCTAGTGGAAACAATTGGAACTATCTGGAAATGTCTACTACATACAGACCGTTTACTGTAGCGTTTTAAAAATTGTCCCCTATAGGGGACGCTGGGTCCGAGGAGGTTAAACCTAAAGTCTTTGATTTCATACCTAAGCCTGAATCAATACAATTTAAAACTAATTATAGGATAAGAGGATTTCGGGTATTTGCCATCGTTATAGATTATAAAAGTTATAACACAACGTTTCTAGGATTGGAATCTATCCTCTTCGTTAGGTGGGGTTGGTATTAATAAAAATAAAAATAGAGAACAGAGAGAAGTTACTTTTGTATATATTAATACCTCCCCCACCTGACGAATAGGATAGGTTCCAATCCTAGAAACGTTGTGTTATAACCTTTTATAATCTATAACGATGGCAAATACCCCAAATACGGTTATTCTTTTTGTTAATGTATGGTTGTACGTCATAGTTTTATAGTATATCATAGGTCTACTTGTGCTCACTCTGTTACCTGTTGCTGTTACAGCTATTGTTATGTCATTATATAAATGTATTAGAATTGGTTCTCACTGTCTATTATTGATTAAATAGTTAATTATTGTTGCCTGTTCGTATGTATATTATATTAATTTATTGTTATGGTTTACGCTTTAGTTATGTCATCCAGTACTAATTGTTGCTACTTTAATTATTGTTTGCTTGTATAGCTGAGTTATTATTATTTCTATTGTTATTAATAATTTTTTACAACTATTTTCCTTTATCTGTTGTTGTCCGTATTATGATTATTTATTGTATGTTTATCAGTATATTATAACCAATTTTCTGCCATGATGAAATTTAATGTATATAATATAATGGTGTTCACCGTTAAATAAATAAATGAGAATAAACCTTCCATCGTTAATAACAAACTTTAAACAAAAAAAATAAATTAATGGACGAATTATTCAGTTACTGAAATATGTGACTTGTGCACAGACGACACACATGGACACCATAAAATAAAGTATATTGGTTGAGCCTACATGGAAAACGGATTAACACATATTCTTCAAGGAGAAATTCACATGAAATAGTCGTTACTCAGGAATAGTGGCACAAAGGTGGGCAATAACTTACAGAATTGCAGCCGCGCCTGAATACCATTTCCTTCTCCCCATCTTGCAACCCTCCTGGGAACCCTCAACAGCACCAGGCGGATATTCAAATGCTAGAGGAACTTGTGCCAATCTCATATCCTTCCCTCAATGCTTAATATTTACAGCCTACACAATAATTTCCGACTAGAACTCTTATATAGAGAACATGACGTCATTACTTTTTATCGCGTTACATTGTTATATTTTGGAATACAGAAACTGGGGTGGATTCTGGCAAAATATCAAAATTGGTTTTGTTTTTTATATTTGCATGGATTAACCACAATAGTCTTTTTATTACTATAGGGCTTAAAAGAAGTATGTATAAATGCCAAAATATTTTCACATAATATCTTTACATTCTGTGACATGGTCTCAAGATGACAATTCCAATAGATGTTGGAAATATACATATAGAATTACTATTGTAGTGACATAAAAAAGAGTTGCGATACATTTATATCTATTTTGAAACAATGAAATCTCTATATTAAAAGGCAAAGCCTTCAATGACAGTAAATTCTATCCTTCTAGTAAATCTGGTAAGGTAAAATTTATTACTATCATTCTAATTATTTCGAGTTAAAAACATAAATAGGAAGGTAATTGAATTCTGACATCTTTGGAGTAGCTTACTAATTTAATGCGGTCAGACTTAAATATTTTTAACATGGCCTATATCATTAATACACAGAAACGCAATAATATAAAAAAACACGAGAGGGTAATTTTACATGCATCCGTCTCTGACACTTGTGACTGTTAATAAATCCACGAATAATTTCGCCTAACTATTAGTTTTTTCGAATAAAAGGTATGCATAAATTATTGAAGATTAAGGTAAATTTCATCCTTGAATTATATTGTAATAAAAATGTGTATTTCACAAAACTCGAAAGGGCTGACTGAAGTTTTTTTTGCATAACCAAAAGTGAATTTACAGAGGCTATTTATCTTGTAAATTGTAGATTAAATTACATAATATGCAGCAATTTATTCGTTAAATTTGTCATATCAATAAAACATACCGAAGTTAATTATTCAACTCAATGTAGTTTCATCCTTTTATTTAATTGTTCCTTTAATTATTGATTTATTATTGAATTGATTAATTATATAATTAATTTTTTAATTTTTGTTTATTTTTTTAAATTAATTATATATTAATTATATAATTAATTATATAATTGATTAATTATTGAATTAATTATTACCACTAGGATTATGTCAAAACTAAGCACTAAGATGGGACATTTTCCATAACTTTCCAAAACCTTTAGAAATCACTAAAAATATTGACATCTTAAGTCATTCCTATAGTAAAATATTTTATCATGTTTTATTATTTTAATTATAAGTATCGAGGCATATTTTTTACATTTAATGTTTATGTACCAGTAATACTCTAACTGGAGTATTACTATTCAAACGCTACACGGGTCAGTGCCATATAAAAGTCCTTCATCATTTAAGTTATTCCCGAGAGAGAAACTTGGAGAAAAATGTTTCAAAAACTCCATCCACTTGTATAATTACAACAAATATAAAACATTGTTTCTGGAACAAGTAGATTTTTAAATGACTAAACAGCGATGCCGTAACATTTCAAAGAATTTAATTGTAGTAGCAAAGTTTTGACGCGGTGAGAAGATGAAAAGTTAGATGTTAGTTATGATACCAGCCGTGATATCTGAAGATCTAAGATTAGTTCAACTAGTTAGAAATCAATGTAAATTTTTGCATTTTCCTAAAGTAGACTCAGTCATGAGTTATAATGAGCAAAATTAATTTAATATTGGAGTGTTATGCTAATTCACTGATAGCTTTATGCAAAAATTGATTTAAAATTATTGGCCTAAACAAACATTTCAATTTTAATTTTAAACTCATAATACTAATAACATTGCTTTGTATATTATATGCTATGTTAACTGTAGCTTTCCTCCCACTACCTTAAAGTATAACATAAACTAACCTAACCGTAACACGATGTTCAATGCTGCTTGAGTCAGTGATATCTTTATAGGAAACATTCCTTCTTTTCTTGCTAAACTATGCTCAAGAGGTTATATTATCCAACACGGGAGTCACAAGTTCTTTTCATCTTTTGTATCCAGAGGTCTACAAGCATTTCCTAAGGCAGTACCTTTATTGAGAAAGTCTTAAATTTCGAACTCTATTAAATTTCAATATATTTGCCAAATATCCCTGAGAAAATTCATATCTCTTAAATTGAGCATTATGAGTATTGAATTTCATTGATAAATTTATGTGAATACATCAATTTTTCATATTGGTGATTCTCACAACAAGCATACATTATCTACACTGTCAAAGCACTTTTGATGGTAAATCTTTTCATGAAGGCGTTATAAAAACAAATTTTAAATGTCATTTACTTCTTTGCAACTGAATGGGTAAGTATAGATTTGTAGGCCATTCACTAAACAAAGAAAACATTAGTGCATGATGTGGGAAGTTTAAGTTCGAATACTCCAAGACATTACCATGCTGGCAAATCTGCCATAGACAATCAATTACAAACAGTTTAAAAATCTTGATTGGTAATACTTCCATAGAAAGCTTAAACATAAACTTTATATAAGACCTATGCAAATTTAAAGCAAGAAGCAATTTGACCTGATAGGGTTTATACTGAATTTCTTTGTGAAATACAATACAATTAGTGATGAGGGATTTCAAAATCTTCTTGGAATTAGTAGTTGTGAATGTTGTATCATTCCACGTAGAGTTACAGCCGTTTGAAGTAGGAAACAGGGGGAACTTTATTATTTTGTCGAAATAAAAACTGCTGAAAATAACATTTTACTATCTTTAAAGAATATTTGCACGATTCTTAGCTTCCGGAAGGGAATTACCTTCTTCATTACATAAAATTGAAGAAATTTAAATGGATTTTAATAGTTTTTTTTGGTTAATTAAAGTTTTTTAACAATAACAATATGTCAATACCCCTGGAAACAATTCATTTTAATACTCCATTAAGATACAATCCTTATCTTTTACATTTTAAGATGTCCCGGTATTCTGATTCAAATCTATATTATTCATGTAATAATAAAAAAGTTTCACACTTTATCTGTTTTAAAAAATAGTATCCTAAAGTGGTATGGGAAAAATGTTCTTAAAAAACTATTACTTCCAAAAATTAATTGACCTACCATAATACAATTGTATAAATTTGTGTAATTTGTGGATTCCCTAAACATGGATTCTCAGAAAAGAAGAGACACTAGACACTTTCTGTGACAGTAAACAATACACCACGTTAAGAGTTTAACATCCCGAGAAGATTCATAATTTGCCCACCGCAAGGTGTTCACCCATTACGTGTCATATGAATAACTAACGATGAAAGTAGTAACACAACGTATTTAATGTGGATGGCAATTCGGGTTTTCACGCATATTAGTGACGGGACTTACACACCGATTAAATAAAATTAAAACGTTGAAAGTTACTCAGTTACTCTTAAACGCTCGATCAAAGCATATTAGGCACTAGATGTTGAGTTGAGAGTATTAAAACAGGAACAAACCGGTGTTTGCTAATTTATAGGGAATATGGTAAACGGCTTCGAATAAGTTTTGGTATCTTGTTGAGGTAAAATACTGTTTGCGGGGGGGGGGGGGGGTGTAACGCCTGACGGGGCAAGATAAATTTCCTTTGAGTTATTAGCACTGCAAGTGAATGGTTAGAAAGTGTTGTTATAAACATATTTGTTAACTCAGAGGAATAATTATGTGCATAAATCAAAACACTCATTTGACAACCCATTTTAAAATATAAGTAGAAGAAAAAATACACAAACAAAATCTGATGTTTGAATCTTTTACATTACACATTTAATTGCAATATTTATATTATTAAAAATAAGTTATTAACAAAAATTTGTGCGTTCAAAAATTTCTTTTTATTATTATCTGATAAATTTTAATAAACATAGACTGTCAGCATCTAATAAGAGTAATGTATTTTACTGCATTAGAAGTAATACTTGTGAGCACTAGAGAAATAGCTATTTCTAAACTTTATATAGAACTAGTTATTGAACTTTCTTAACTATAAGTAGACAATATAGTTGGGTATTACGATTATAAGTTTTGCCAGTGTATTTGGAGAATTTTGGTTTGCTGTTCCGAAGCAAAACACTTATTATTTTTTATATCTTTATTCGAAAACTTTGTAAATTTTACAGATGCTAAACATTGAGCTAATTTGGTCACTTGCAACAATATTGTGACTCATTACAGAAAAATGTAATATAAATATAAAATTTTTAATATACGATGTATAATTACATCTGTTGAAATTTATTTGTTCTAGTGAATAAATATTATTCAAATGATTAATCGAAAATAATGGCCATCTTTGCACCTTATTTACGTAATAGGTCAGCAACGTAGAGGTAACTGTTAGAGAATACGACACGTTATTTAGCGAAACTTTGACATGTCGTCAACAGATGTTTATCCGAAACAGCCAATACTACATATCGGACTGTACAGGTGAGTTGAAGGAGGGGGATCTGTGTCGCGATTGGCCGAACCTTAACCAATCAACGTTTAATATGACCAATAGCGATAAATATGGCTGTTACCAAACAAGCTGTCTGCGTAATAAGAGGGATTTTATAAATAATCTAGAAAGAAATTTTGCTGTAACACTGGCATTCTGTGCTAAGTAGAAGGCGGCTATTTTAATCACAGTTGGTCGTATTGATTACTTTTCAGCCAGTCAAAATAAAGCTAGGCCTCTTTGAATTTTTCTGTATAGACGGATAAATACTATTAGCAGTTTCGGCTTAACACGTTTAAATAAATGTGGCTTTCTACAGCGATAGCAAAAATTTAATGTAAGTAATTTTTTACACATTGTGAACAACTACATTTGATGTAAACTACTTTATGACATAATTGTATGTATGTGTCCGATACTGTACGATTAATAAAATCAGACTTAAAGAATTCCCTGACTTGTGTATTTTACTGGTAGTTTCGGAAAGGAACGGAAAAGGTTACGATTTACAGAGCAGAACGCTTCATGTGAATGACCTTTCCAGCATTGTGCTTGTTAGTTACTGGAAAGGGTTGTTTCCAACGAGGGGTGGGTTTAACGATGAGGGTATTCATCCTATTGTCAAATGAAATACATTTATGTGTTTAATACTTAGAAAAATAATCATATTAACATTTAGCAATTTTTAAAAGTATATAATGGAGAAATCTTTCAATATTTTCATTTTTACTTCGTTGCGGCATTCCTTAAGATAAGCATTATCCATATGAATGTTATGCCTAAACAAATAACCAATTATATTTTAAAATGAAAATCCGAGGTAATCATGACTTTTATAATTGTAAATAACGTATTATCTTATTTAATTATATCAAATATTAAAACATCATTTTTAAGAGTTCCATTTGCAAATGGCATGCTGTAGTGGGCACGGTGGTTATCGTAAAGTTAACCGAATCAAGCAACATTAATGGCTGATGCTTGGTATAGGTAATCGGTGAACAATCCTGTCCAAGCAAGTTGTCTATTAGCCTAGTCATCTGTGGTGGATCGGAAGTCACCTTTAAGCGGTCCTCCAGAGGTTAACTGTTAGAGATGGCTTCTTAGCTCTAACTTCGTCTGGTTGAACAAGACATCATTTAATTTGATATTTTTCAACAACATCAGAAAAAGAAACAGACGATATAGTAATATGATTTTTGATTTTGGGAAATGGACAGAGTAAGTCTAAAAACCAATTTCTTATAAATAATAAGAGATGATAAACTCAAACATTTTATCAAGCCGTGATCTATGTACTGTATAAAAAGAGTATAAAGAAAGTTTTACGCTTGCCACAAGGCTATGGCATAATTTGTTTACTTTAACCTAGATTGTAGTTATGTATTTGGTTTACCTATCCTACCTGAGGAAGGGATTAGGTGGTAGATCTCGAAACGTATGTTTCTGATTTTTGTATCACTAAATAATGGCAAACGGTCCTGTTGAGTACGATTTTTTCACAATCCTTCTAACGTCAAAAAACCAAATTTTAAAAATAAAAATAAAAATTGTGCAGTACTACAAAAATGAAAACTAGAAAAGCTAAAAATACCTTATTCCTTGTTATGGGAATAACTGCTTGCGTCTTAAGCTTAGATGCTACGTTTTATTACTACAGGCTCCTACATATTATTTTGAAATAGTTTACTTAATAAACTATGATACGGAGGATAGGATAGTATCTGGATCCCTTACACAAACTCACTTGGATTGTGAATTAAAGCTTAAAAATAAAACTGTACATCACTGCAATATAAATAAATGTAACATTTGACAGTTCTCACCACGCTTTAGTGGATGCGGGAGGAAAGCTGGGGGTGGACTACACCATTACTCGTACACAGATACTTGTAAAAATGTGTCACTGAGATGAAATGTTTCCCCGTCCAAAACATATTTAAACATGCGTATACGTCATCAGCTCTGAGTAAACGCGACAAATATTTAGTTATACCGTTATCTTATAGTAGGGTTACTCGTGGTAAAGTAAGCTAGAATATTTTAGGAAATATTTGACATTTTCAAATTTAGTGCAGAATTAATGATAATGGTAGTGAATTAATAAAAAACGAGAGGTAATTATCATTAAGATTCGTGTAATACAAACAATCAAAAGAGTTTCAGCAAGTGTAAGTCAACTTAAACATAAAATTAATTTTATGAAGCTAAATTATTTTGTAATTTGTAAAACCTTCAATATTAAATTATTTGATTGATTTAATTATTATTACGAATTAAATGTTATAGAGAGTTGTAGAGTAAATAACGGGTTTCCATTTTACTCTTAGTTTCGGTCTTCAAATTAATTTATATTAATTTTATATTATTAATACATAATTTATAACCAATAATGTTAATGGATGTTTAGTTGATATTTTTATGTTTCCTTTAAACATTTAAAACAGCATCCTTACGTTTTGCAACGATTTGTTTTAAAAAGCTCCTGTGTAATTTTGATGGTAAGAAATGCGCCTGGTTTGAGTCATTCCTTTCCTTTCCTGTGTGCATCCTTCCTATTCCTCATTTCCGTGTGTGTCTTGGGTAATATTAACGCACGATACACATAAAAGCGAAGCAACTTCGTTGGGCGGTAAATTTTAGAAAGTAGAAGTTTCACCGAAACACTTGAAGTTGAAGCCGTAAAATATTAATATTGTTATAGTATTAATATAAAAATATTAATTTAATATGATGAATAAATGATTAGGTTTTATTAAAACGTGGCGTTTTGAACTAAATGAGAGAGGAAAAAATTGTTTCTTATGGATAGGTAAAGATTATATTCAAACCAATACTTTCGTAGTTTTAAACGAAATTTAATCTTTGCCTATTTTCTAGTTTTTAAATTAATAACTAACATTTATTAAAAGTAACTATATCTAATCTATTATACGAATTCTACATGCTATTTTATTAACTTTATACTCTACGTCTATATATTACTCTTGGGCGTGGTTTTCTTTCCCTAATTTTTTATATTTCTTCTCCAGTTTGTCTGGTCTCTCAACGTTTCTACTGGAAATGCTAGATAACAGATACAGCTTTGAGGGGAATATTCCACAAATAAATCAATATTTCATGATGCTGTAGAAACACAAGGATAAAATTTGAATATCTGAAAACAGAATTAAGAGTTACTAATTTATTTTAACTATTACATGTAAACGAGGTTCAATGGAAGCTTCTCGATCCGACGATGGTAGGAAATCTTTAAAAGTGTATTTTACTTTAAAGATAAACGTGTTTTGTAATTATACGTGTATAATATTATCTATTGTTATTTTAATACATTATATTTTGACCATATATAGTTTACAATCGAGGGAGCGATAGGGCATCACAGTACGTCTGTCCAAGCTTTCTGTCCTTAATAAATTTAAGGAATTTTTAAATAACATAATAATTTATGATTGAGAAATAGGGGATCATCAATTAGCAAATACATCCAAGAACTAAGACCTTCATCCATTAAGGCAAAGGCTTTAGTATAATCAGAGAGGTCAGGCGAGTGGCTTAACAAGATGTATGGCGGCATCACTCCAGCATTTCATCTCATTTCTGTAAGTTCCTCTGAACCCAGGAAATTCTGAACGATTCCTTCAGATTGCTTTTCATTTTACTAATTGACTTAGGACCATAAATAGAAGTATCCACACTTTTACACTTTAAGGTAAATTTCCATTCTTATTCTGTTCTCATTAAAAATTTTGCTATGTGTGCACCCTATGTGGAACTCACTATTTCTTGGGTTTTTTTTGGATTAAACCCTTCCTCCATCCGCGGTTGTGCTGATGATTGGTATCTTTTGCGTGTTGCTTAAACAAGCAATAGCTGTGTTGTACATTTTTTATATTTAATGTAAATTTATGAATATACTGATTGCTATCTACAGTTTGTACCAGCCTTTCAGAGTGTGACAGTGGAATAATTATATTGAATTATGATCTCCGATCTATTCTTTACTATTCCTGAAATACTTTAGTGTATTGGAACACATCGAGTTTTCTAAACTACATATAAATGTGAATGGCTACAAATTAGAGGCCATTCAGTTAGACAGCATTATTATTATTGCTGTCGTCTATTATCCTTTGCAATATACCTAATTTGATTTGTTTGGCTGAGTAGGACCTGATTTAAATTATTGATGCCGTTTAAAAGCTCACAACCTTGTTTTTCATAAATTCGATAGATGAATTTCGCGCAAAGTAATTAGTCATCAGCTTCACTGTTTTCGATGAGGTTTGGATTGGGATGGTATAAAAATGGTTTGGAGAATGAAACAAAAATTTTTAGGGTACTATTTTTTTAACTTGACACACATAAATACCACAGTTAGACACATAAATAAATGTTATATCAGCTACAGTTAGCTGTATATACAGAATAAATAATTAGATTAAAGTGGTAACTTTCAATCTCTTTATCTGGTCATGTCATCGTGATAAAACTGTAATGTGTCTGGCGACAGGTTTTAAGTATGTTAAGCTATAAAATATGATATGAAAATAATTCTCGTTTGATGTTTTTAGCCATTTTTATATTCTCAATTTTGATCTTATTTTTCTATTCGACCAACGGCAATGCCTTTTTAAACTTAAAAAAAACAGTCTAAATACAAATTATATGATAATAATTATGATATTCAAACTTAATAAATGTGCATATAAGAATAATAAAGTCAACAATAAGAAAGTAGGGCTTGAGTATAAATTTAAATACTGAATACAAAAATAATAAACATAAAACGAGTAAAACAGTAAGTGAAGCAATAACAGACGTAGATTTAATATCAGTTTAAACAAATTATATAAGTATATATTCACCAGGATTTGGAAGGCCGATGTCCAAATTTTTTCTTAGGAGAAATAATGATTCTATCACTTTTAAGAAAATAATTTTTTGAGCTCACACACACAACATCGCTGGGTCTTATGTCCAAGGCTATAAGTCGTACATAATGCAAAGGGACCAATGCACCATGCAGTTGGTATGTGTTGGTTACTTCACCACATCTACATGTCCTTAGTATTCCAAGGTTGACGATAGAACGCAACATATGCTACTGCAGAAGAGTACCCAGGATGATTGCTTTTCATTTTTACCCCAAGGCTTTCTCGTAAAAAAGTAAAAGAAATTCTTATTTTACGAGGCAAAGTTAGGACTATCACTAATCTGGGGACCGATGGCTTACAGGTGACTTCCAAACTACCACCGTTGGCTGGGCAGGCGGACTGCTTGCAAGGACAGGATCACTCAACCCATCCAAGCAGCAGCGACGCTTGAATTAGCTTATTTGGTTATCCTGTGATGATCGCCGTACTCAATGCTCAATGCCATTGGCAATAGCTCAATCTATCAGCTCTGCTACAAATGGAGATAGTTAAGATTCAATGATACTCCCGAAAAGACTTATGATGATTTCACTGGCTGCGTCTTCCTCTCATTAGATAATTCATAGTCCCACTCATGATCTCACACCTATTCAAGTTCAAATTCAAATTCAAAATATTCTTTATTTACTGTTTCAACAAGAAATTGCAATGGCGTCATATGATGATATAGCCTAAAGCTACATACAATAGTTTGTCTGAACTTAAGAGATAGCTATTATATCAAAATGATGTAAAACTAGTAGTATAGAGGAGTATTTTTACTGCCAAGTATTTAATCTTCATACTGCCTATAAGAGTTTGCAACAACGATAGGCATATTATCATCCTCTTTGAAATTCTGATTTTTCCTTACGACGTGTACTTGTTTGAGCAAACACTTCAAATACACAGCAGTTGTTGCTTTATCAGATGCGATTCTGGAACAGGACTAATCCAGTTCAACACTGAAGAAGGCCGCAGTAAATTCTCTAGTCTGACATATAGCAAAAAAATGGTTTCCAAAAGTTTAAATGCTGCTAAAGTTAGTTCTGCCTCAGAAGCAACATTTTAAGGTCAGTACAGGAGTCAATTGTGGTCCACGAATATTTGGCATTGAACTTCTATATTTTCGTTACTCAATATTTATTAAATATTTACGGAAACTGCTACTACGTTTTCACACCAAGATTTGTTCTAGACAGTATGCAATGAAAATGCCTTGATGGTGTCTGTATATTTACGTGGGGCCCTAGTGATTTCTTTTAGTGCTTTAAGACAAAGTAAATTGTTAACTAAAATTAATACAGACGTTTGTGATTTTCTAGGTTAAATTAAAAGAATATTTGTTTTTTTGTTTTTATAGATTGAGGAACCCAATGGAAAAGTATGTATCGTAATATTTGAAGCCTTAGCATGCTATATTTCCGAAGATTTTATTATACTTCGATAAATGAGTAATAACAGTCATAAATAATTCAAAAGGTGTTACAATATTTTCTGAACGTTTAACGAACTTTACATTACAGACGTCATAAACTATTTATAGTGGTGCAATCATATTTCTGTTCGTTGAACTTCTTCAATAAAAACCAACGTTAATTTATGATTTAGAAATAAACACCCTGTAACCTTATGATTTAAAAATCTGCAACCAAGTATACAGGTGTAAGGATGTAGTAAAATGCTAAACAATAAATCTTGCCTGGAGACAAAAGAACCTTATACTATGTTCATTTGAGTTTTGGGAACATGATAAGGTGAAGACAAAACAAATGTCTCAGGAGATCAGTGACATTGGCGGATGTTTACGCGCCTAGAAGGATAGTGGAGGGGGAAGAAGGGAGGGGGTGAGAGATTGATCACCCCTACATCTGATCGTATGTCTTTGAGCTTCGCCTGAGGCGGACCTACTTGAGGAGTTTGGCAGGGCTTACTTATTCATGCAAAGTAAGTCATTGCTGACTGAAAAAGCTTACAGTTTTGGAAGCGATATTTAGAAAACACATTTCAACTAGGTTAAACTTATAGACTGGTTTCTTCTGCTATAGAGAAATACTCATAACGATAAATCAGTCTAAAAATATAATAAAAATCCATGAATTAGATAGATCTAATGTGTGTGATTACTGGGATCAAATTTGATGTTTAATCGGTTGTTAGCAGCTTGAGTTCCTGTTATTTAAAAACCGATTTATGAACAGGGGTCTCTGACAACTACTATTGCAGTATACACTATTGAAATTAGTCTATTAGCATTCGGTTCAGTAACAGGAAGTGAATAAATTCCCTCAATTCCGGTGCCATTTGTCACCTCAACAAACCCGGAATAGGTAACCTACACTAGTACCATACTGACCTCATGGAGGGATTTAGAACACTTTGGTGCAAATACGATGTTTCCAGGATTTTAATAGAGGAATGGTATATTTAAACTAGTTTAGATTGTAAGGTTCATGATACAAAAAGTCATCCACATTGAGTAATTCACACAGAGTAATAAGTATAACACTTTTCAACAAACTAATTGGACCAATATGATTGAAAACTCATATTAGTGTTGATCACTTTTTATAGAATTTGATAAAATTTCGGTCCTTGATGTGAAGATTTTCAGAAATTATCTGAATAGATATTACTAACAAATCTACTGTCAGTAATATTTAGTATGAGCATTCCTCATCTCCTCACACTATCGTGTATCACTGTAATGTGTCTGGTCTCATCAGTGATAGTATCAAAAACTCCTCCTAACGACTATGACGTCATTCTTCATGATAATGGTGACGCCAAGAGTAATTTACCATGATTGGTTCAAAATTTAAAACCCTATTGAAAATGTATAAGACAATATGTAGAGTCTTGATGCAGCAGAGAAAAACCCGGTTTAGTTTTCTATACATAACATAGCTACGGTGGGAAGAGTTTATTCAATGTTAATGTTGAGTTTAATTCAAGTTCACCTTCCTCTCAGCGTAGCGTCTGGGATCTGACGATCTCACAGACTTGACTCCTGGATTCCGGAGAAATGTTCGTCTGAAGAGATCTGAAAACGTTGGTGATGAAGGAACTCAAAATGAACTCTTTATATAGTTTCGGTAATTGCTCCGCCGAGCTTAGAGATCGTGTCTAAAACATCGCAGTGCACCTGATGAGACTATGATAATTCCTCTCTATCTATGTTACACTACTTTTGTGTAGTCTAGGGGTCTCTGATGCTGAAACGATGTGAAAAGTTCATATAGAATTTTTGTGCCGCCGAATTTATTTGGATCTCTTCAGACAAACATGATTCCCAAAAGTAAAGTCTGTGACAGCGTCAGATTCGAGACGCAGCACAAAAATGTAGGTGACCTGGAGCTAAGCTCTATATTCACGTTGTTTTAGTTGGTAGTTGCTCTTAAATTATGAATAAATATTACACAGTTGTGAAACTGGATAGATGTGTATACCATGTGAATAATATTTCAGAAAATATCACCCTTTTTAATATAGTGGCTCTTGTAGTTAGTATCTAACGTATTGATAGTTAATATTTAGCATTCATTAAAATTGAATAAACCAATCATCCTCGTTAGTCCTGGAAAACAACTAAATAGGCGCTAGTAAACTATTGCACTGCTTACTAGGTGACGCATAAAGAATAGTGTGATCATATCGTGTATGATTCAGGAAGACATTGGTCCCTAAAAACATCCGTTACATTGAGCCGGGGCTATGGAAATTGAAAAATGGAATACTGATATGTATGGAAATGAAAAGGCAATTCAAACCCGAGAGGACAAAATAAAAGTTGTCAATAAACGTCTGCATATAGAATAGCCTCTCACCAATCAACTGATTGAGTGGGATAATAGCCGGTTACTCTGCCAGATGAGAAGGAGACTGTGGTCACGACTGGCCTCAATCAGTTCAGACCTTCCATCTGGATGTTTATTTTAGCTATGGAAATTGGGAAATGTGAGACTGATATGTATGGAAATGAAAAGGCAATTCAAACCCGAGAGGACAAAACCACAGCCGTCAATAAACGTCTGCATATAGAATAGCCTCTCACCAATCAACTGATTGAGTGGGATAATAGCCGGTTACTCTGCCAGATGAGAAGGAGACTCTGTGGTCACGACTGGCCTCAATCAGTTCAGACCTTCCATCTGGATGTTTATTTTAGCTATGGAAATTGGGAAATGTGAGACTGATAGGTATGGAAATGAAAAAGCAATTCAAACCCGAGAGGACAAACCACAGCCGTCAATAAACGTCTGCATATAGAATAGCCTCTCACCAATCAACTGATTGAGTGGGATAATAGCCGGTTACTCTGCCAGATGAGAAGGAGACTCTGTGGTCACGACTGGCCTCAATCAGTTCAGACCTTCCATCTGGATGTTTATTTTAGCTATGGAAATTGGGAAATGTGAGACTGATAGGTATGGAAATGAAAAAGGTAATTCAAACCCGAGAGGACAAAACCACAGCCGTCAATAAACGTCTGCATATAGAATAGCCTCTCACCAATCAACTGATTGAGTGGGATAATAGCCGGTTACTCTGCCAGATGAGAAGGAGACTCTGTGGTCACGACTGGCCTCAATCAGTTCAGACCTTCCATCTGGATGTTTATTTTAGCTATGGAAATTGGGAAATGTGAGACTGATAGGTATGGAAATGAAAAAGCAATTCAAACCCGAGAGGACAAAACCACAGCCGTCAATAAACGTCTGCATATAGAATAGCCTCTCACCAATCAACTGATTGAGTGGGATAATAGCCGGTTACTCTGACAGATGAGAAGGAGACTGTGGTCACGACTGGCCTCAATCAGTTCAGACCTTCCATCTGGATGTTTATTTTAGCTATGGAAATTGGGAAATGTGAGACTGATAGGTATGGAAATAAAGAGACAATTCAAAGCCGAGAGGACAAAACCACAGAATATCCTCTCACCAATCAACTGATTGAGTGGGATAATAGCCGGTTACTCTGCCAGATGAGAAGGAGGCTCTGTGGTCACGACTGGCCTCAATCAGTTCAGACCTTTCATCCGGTTGTTTATTTTAGCTATGGAAATTGGGAAATGGGAGACTGATAGGTATGGAAATGAAAAGGTAATTCAAACCCGAGAGGACAAAACCACAGCCGTCAATAAACGTCTGCATATAGAATAGCCTCTCACCAATCAACTGATTGAGTGGGATAATAGCCGGTTACTCTGCCAGATGAGAAGGAGACTCTGTGGTCACGAATGGCCTCAATCAGTTCAGACCTTCCACCTCAACGTTTTAATTTAGCAGATTTTTAGATTATCCTATATTGCCATTTATTGTGTATTTAGGATAATGTATGATTGAAAGCGTTAAAATAGTTTCTGAAGATTTAGTTGTAATGTTTTATGGAATTGAAACCGGTATATGAAGTTACATTGTTTCAGGGTAATTATTTGAGTCTAGTAATTATTTTGAACGTGTGAAAACTGCTCATTTTGTATATTTTTAATCACTAATAAACTATATTTGTATAAAAATATTCAACAAATTTCTTTCTTACAAGCACTGCCCGTTATCTATTTATTTATATATAAAAACCTTGTGTACATTCTTCTGTTATAAAACACACGTTTATAGGTAAGACTATTGGAGTTATTATTATATTGCTTCCTTTCAACCACATTCCGTATTTTGTGGAACCTTCTTGTATATTTTATGTATGAAGTTGATGTTAATTATGTATTGTATAAGTGTAACGTTAGAGTTAGAAATTGAATAATTTTAAAACATTATTTGTATTTTATATATTTAAATGTATTTTATAAATTCTCTCCGTAGCAGCAAGACAAATTTTCCTGGTTGCCTTCTCTAAAACTAAAAGTCATTTCTTTGTAGATATATCATGTGTATATAAAGACAATAATACATAAAAGTAAACATTCATAGAAGTTGATGCCCGGAATTACGCCTCAGAACAGGTGACAGAATCTTTCAAATTATTTAAAAATACTTTTAGGCATGTTAGAGATGTAGCCTCGAAAAGTGTTTTATAAATATGTATAACACAATATAAATACACCTTTTAACACTTTTTTTTGTAAACTTTTATTTTTGTTACAATGTACATTTCAAAATGTACATTGTAACAAAAGTAAAAGTTAAAAAAAAGTGTTAAAAGGTTTATTTATATTGTGTTATACATACTTTTAGGCAGTTTAGTGGTGTATATGTATACATTTTTGAATTCAGAAAAAATAAAGAGCAGTTTACAAAAATATATGTGCTTAATTCCCATGAAATACTTTTAGTCAGTTTATGTGGTGTATACCCGTATGTATACATTTTTGAATTCAGAAAAAATAAAGAGCAGTTTACAAAAATATATGTGCTTAATTTCCCACGAAAAGATGGCTCATGATTTCTGAGTAAATACGTGATTCTATATCGTGGCCAGATACCGATTAACCCGAGTATGGATATTCAGTAACAAAGAGAGTCCAAGTTCAGCACATAAACGACCCTGTAAGGGCGAATACACAGGGCCTCTAATTAAGGTCTCCCTTCAGGGGCAATTGGAGATGTCATATTAGTCTAGTTGTAGCGTTTACCACCGTTCCCGGTAGGGGGTCCCAATCGAGATTTTCATTTCCTACCTAATGGTACAGTCACGTGCCTTGTAGACATACCTGTATAGTCTAAGCACTAACTGTGTACCGATAGTACAGGTATATCAGCCTACTATAGGAGTAGACCAATTGGATGTAAAATCTCTGTTGAAAGTTACTATTGGTAATGGATCAATCAAAATATATCCGGGAATTTGCTATTGTTATAGTTTAAAATAGTTAAACAATACATTTTAAAACACTGGAATCTACCCTCTTATTGAGGCATTAAAAAGCTTAAGGTACAACATTGAAAACAACAGAGCAAGTTGTACATCGAAAACCCTAACCATATACCTGAAGATGAAGAATAATAATTGTTGAACGATGTGCGGTGACCAAGTACCATCTATACAACTGTAAATATCAGGCATACTGTTCAACACCATCACATATGTCAGAGAAGGAGATAGACTGAGTGTGTAATGTGTTGGGGTGAGGTAAGAGGCACAATTACAACACTAGAACCACTTTTTAGAACCTAAAACACTCTGGAAAAGTCTTGCAAGAACCAAAACAAAACTTATATTTTATTTAGTTTTAGTTCGGTTAGTACAGAGTAATATTCGGCACTTGGTCTTATCATTGTGTCCCTCATGTTGAATTTTTTATGGAAAATTTGTTGTCATATATTGGTCCATTTCAATTTAATCTCGGGCCTTAATGTTTTCAGACACCCAATGAAGATAGTAGATTCCAATCCTTGAACCGTATCGTTTTATTTTTGTAATGTATAAAGATGGCAAAATGTCCGGAAAGCTGTCATTGTTTATTTTACTAGGAAATAAATTTCTTTACATCGGGAGCTTGTGATATATACGTTGACTATTTTGTAAGTAACACTCTGATATACAAATTTTACGAATGTTTAATGTATGCTTTTATCTCAAAGTTACGCTTTAAAAATGTATACTGTAATAGTGAGATTTTGAGTTTTACAATCGCGTGTGAGACATTATTTCCAGTATATTAGAGAGTAAATTGTGCGGTTGTAAAAGAAAATGAATTGGAGAGAAAAGGCGACCAGAGGACTGTGAGGCCAGGAATGTCAAATTTATTGCTGTCGGAATTGGAATCTATGATTTATATTTTCTAAGGTAAACCTTATTGGAAGGATTGGTTTTTACGTAAAATAGTGTTTCTGGATCTTTTATATTTCCAAAATGGTCATATTTTAGGTTTATCGCGGATAATGTTTACAAATGGGACAGTTTATTCTGGACACGAAACGTAATAAGTTATAAAGGTTAATTTCTACAATAGTGTTATTTTAATTTATCATGCTAAAGGTATGCTAAAGTTAAAACGTTCAAACCCATTTGAAAATGTTATTTACCTGCCAAGGAATCAAGCCCATGACGTCTCAAGTATGTGCTTGTAAGCATCGTTGATGACTCATGATTAGAGTAAATAAATAAAAAGCATACCTTAAAAGTTTATATGTTCATATTTCAAACCCAATTTAATAGTACAGGCTGTGTATTATTACAAATGTTTATTCAAAACCAATACAAAAATTAAACTACATTTTGGCTACATCATCCTGGAAACACACACAGAAATCATTAGGGTAAGGTAATAATAAGTGTTTGTTTTAAGTGAGTTTTTAATTCAACCTAACATTTTTGGAATAAGGTTTTCTCTGAAATAGAATGATCAGTTTTGAACTGATCTCGAGATATAGACTAATAGTACTTAATAAGTAAATCCTCGAAATGAAAATGTTTTCCCGTAACGCTACAAAAAGTTTTCTCTCATTGCACCAGTTTTAGAAGTTTTGAGGTTCCAACAGGGTTGCACTCAATGCAACAGTTTTAGAAGCTTTATAACTCCAAAGGTGCTACTTGCATTGCACCACTTGTAGAAACTTTGGAGTTCCAACAGGGTTCCTCTCATTGCACTAGTTGTAGAAGATTTGGAGTTCCAATAGTGTTGCTCCCATTACACCAGTTGTAGAAGCTTTGCAGTTCCAATAGTGTTGCTCTCATTGCACCAGATGTAGAAGCTTTGGAGTTCCAACAGGATTGCTCTCATTGCACCATTTGTAGAAGCTTTGGAGCTCCAACAGGATTGCTACTAAGCACTATAATGTGGATATGGGGATTAATAGAGGAATAATGAATATAAATAACGATGATTTTAAGTATTAAACATCTCTCCACTGCACCTGTTAAGGTGTCTCCGAAAGTTATAAATCTCCAAATCATGCATTATTGAAATATTCAAGCCACTCTTGGGTAAAACATTTTTAAATATTTGTTTTTCTATATTGAAGGTATCAGATTTAATAGTAACATACACAAAAATCAGTTAAAAAGAACGGCTAAACAGTGAAAAACGTCTAACAGACGACAAATCTGTACCGGATGTTAGTATAACGTCACTACTACAAAATCCTGGACGATATTTAAAAAATAGTATCATCTGTGGGGGTGAAATTCGGTGAACAGATTCTGATTGATGTCACAATGGACACCATTTGGCAAACGAGGAGACCACTTTTCATCTGGCAGGGTAACTGCCTATTGGGTCATTCAATCACGTGATTGAGCCTTACTGGTGGCTGTGCCGCGGGCGCTTAGTGACAGGTGCGGTTTTGTCCTTTTTGTTTCAAATTATCTTCCGATTTAATTTGTTTCTGGCAAAAATTCTTACCTCATTTTCTTTCTATAACGCCTTTAAAAGAGGTCATCTTTGATTTAATTGAAGTACTAATTTAGGTTTTAGTTAAAGCCTTATTTCCATCCTTTAACAGTCTTTACAAATTTACCGATAATTCGATGCTGAAATTAAAAGTATAAATTGTAAATAGGTTTTATGAACGTAATATGAGAATCTGATAAGAGTAAAAAATTAAATAATGTTATAAATTCATGGCAATAAGTTTTAGGCAAACTCAAGAAAGAAACAGAGTTTTCTGACTTGTTTTATATTATTTTTTAAGGTGCAATAATACATTCGTATATTAAGAAATTCTATCTTAGTTTTTATTAATGACAAAAATTTAAATTCTTAATTTATTCAGATATAAATAATTATTTATAGTAGCATTTTTTCCCTCATCGTTACAAAATTTAGTCTCTTAAGGATTTAAATTTACGATATTATATTGCAGTGAATAAATACCGGAGAGCAATTTTTTGAAGAAATAAATCTTGTACTTGTTATTTTGATAGTAACACAAATTTTTAAAAAGTTTGAAATAGTATATTACAAGTTTATATGCATTATTAGCATATTAATTGTGAAATTTATATGCTGATTCGACAAGAACTAGTTGTGAATGGGACTGCATTCGCTGGTACTATTAATGTATGGATTGTTAGTAATAAATTAATATAAAACATACTATAAATTTAATACATTTACAGGAATACATTCATACATTTATATTGAATATATTTAATATAGTCTGTGTTTGTTTTGGGATATATGTCATTTTTAAGATGTATAAAAAACGGATCAAGAAATATTGATCCAACCAAAGATTATTTTTGGGAATTAAAATTTTTTCCTTTTTTTGATAAATAGCCAAAAAACATAAAATTCAATTATTTAAGTCAATATTACTTTTTTGCGTTAAAGGGTTTTCTACAAACTAGAGTTAAATGGATAATTCGCCTAAAATACACTGATTATTAACTAGGCTACAATAGTCTGTTTTACACTATTCATAATGAGAAATGAAAGCAGTGCAGAAAATGTATTAAAAAAATTAACTGACTTCAAAATATACCAAAAAGTCTTTAAAAGGTTCGGTATTTTATATCAAATATAGCGTAAAATGCCTGTAACTTCTACGGTTTAAACAGAACTGCAAGTGTTTTCTTGAGTGCCAATGTTACCATTGAACTGTAATAGCAATTTTACTGAACATGTTTGCTAGAGGTGTGTTGTATATATTTTCTTTAGAATAAATCGGTTTTGGTATGGTTAACATTCAATACTAAAGAGATAAATGAAACCAAGCTCTCTTCATAAACAATATAGCTTTTACATTGCATTGAAGTTTGACGTTGTAATGGTAAATGTAACGTTTTGTTTTCTCTGCCTTAACTTAAACGATAAGGTGTTACTAAGGATGAATGAACAAGCTCTAACCAAACCTTCAGGGTGACAAGCCTCAGGTAAGAGTTGAACACGTACGATCCGTCCTGAAGGCGATCAATCTAACTTCCTCCTCCTCCCCCTCCCGCCATCACCCCTCACCCTCTAGGCCAAATAACATCCGCTAACGTCACTGATCGCCTCACTCACTTGCTTTGTTACATCTTATCAGCTGAGTCATCATTCAGAAGTCACGTAATTTTGGAACCTGATTCAATTTCAATATCAAAACTCAAAATTTTAGTTTATTTTAAAGTATGATTTAAATATTAAGTAGATTATGTAGGAAAACACTACTTTGATAATTAATTTTGATACAAATGATACTTTTGAACGGGAGGATATTATTTGTGTACATCTCTAACGACTTATTAATCAGTAACTGTCAGTAAAATGTTCAAAGAATATTGTTAATTTTGAATCTAGCATGTTTATCCAACTGGGGACCACCTGATACAGTTTGAGTTTATAGCAATATGCAGCCGTTGTTACAAATATATTTTTCTAACTTTTCAAAACTTTACCAACATCTATTAACAGCTATTACAGTCTTAGATATTTCTAAACATCTCTAAGATGTTAAACTAACGCTGACTTAGCCACTACTACGCATCCGCTTTTTAGGATGAGTGGAGGGAGATTAGTTCTCTTGTTATTGGCTAAAGCTATACCAATCAGCGATCTCTATGACTTTCCTTAACATAGGCTTGGAATGTATTGCCTTATTAGAATTACTGTTACGTGGTGTAAACCGGGAATCTGAATCGTGTCAAGATTATCAATAAGATTGTGTTGTCTAATTACCTTGGTAACTACACAAATGCACAATAAAGTCATTGAATTTCTCAACTGACAATAGCTTAAGTGAAAATCAAAATAGAGGTGGCTAATTTTTACATCTGCTTGGCTAGAACTAATTTTGTACCGTCCTGCCATTTATGATCTTCACTTCGTGGCCTTTCAGTTAAGATATGTAGAAATAGAGCAATTTATACTTCTTACATTAACATCATTATTGTTCTTCTTCCTAGCAATTACGTGGCGTAAAGAACTAAATTATTGATCTATTAGTAATTAAAAATATAAAAATTTATACTTAAACAATTGTAAATGGTATCATGGACAAGAACTGACCTTCGTGTACACTCCGGCGCTGCTGAGCTCATTCTCGATGACCATGACGATGATCCCGAACATTCCCATGACGAGGGCGTAGTCGCTGATCCGCTTCCGCTTCTCGAACAGTGCCTTCCGGCGGCCCAGGCGGTATCCAACGTTAGGTTTGTGCTTTCCGGACCCGTTTAGGTTACCACTGGAGCCGAGGCTTCCGCCCTTGCAGATGAGTCCGCCGCCGAGCGCCCTCTCCTCCGTGTACTTGGGGTACTCCGAGTGGATGCCCACCAGCGCGATCCCGGCCTCCTCCTGACTGCTCGGTCCACCTGACCCACCCTTCATCGCTCCAGGGATGGACAAAGTCGAGACTGGCTTCCGGAGCTGCAACAGACAAGCAACGATCAGGAACATAAACAGAGATAAATGAGATGGAATGACAGTGTCAGATTTCATAAGCCCGATATCCGCATTGAATCAACCCCCTCTAACATGGCTTTTGTTATTTGTAGGAATCTCATGATACTCCACCGTGTCTAAAACATTATAGTACACCTGATGAGACAATGAGAACACCTGTTCGATTGGATGATCCAGACGATCTGTTTTTTTGTCAGCTTGTTTCTGATGTTATGTTAAAAAGATGTTAATAGTTCGTTTTTACATTCTGAGTCACTTTTTTATCGGTTCTTACGGACGAGAACTCCAGATTCAAGGATTCCAGTCGGCGAAAGTGTCATATTTCAGAAGCTGCACTGCGCAGAAGGTGAAATCTAGCTAGACTAAATATTAGTATTGAATAATTTGATAACTGAAACTACTGGAATTTTTTAAAGCTTTTTGCTGAAAACTGTGTGTGATACACATATGACCAACATTGCAATTTTTTAACTATAATTAAATTCAATCTGCTGCCATAAATATGGTCAAAACATATATTGTATTTTAGGATGCCTTTCAACCTAGATCATGCTATCATACCAGTAGTAAAAACTATTATGAACATGTTTATATTGACAAGTTCATTTTATAAACAAAGTGGGGGTACACCGCACAACACCAAACGTCCTTTAAAAGGCTTTGCTGAGGTTTCATGCAAAATTCACGTCTATAGCTCATTAGGTTAAGTGTGAACCTATATCCAATCTTAAAATACCATATGTAGTACTCATTTTCTATACAAATTTATTTATTTAGTGTTATTTCTCATCGTCATTATACATAAGACCTAAGAAAAAATAACTAATTGTCATACAAATCAAACAGAGTGACTTGCACATCTTCGAATTCGATGTTGCTCTTATAGAAAGAAAGCTTTATGCAAAGTCTGATGGGTCAATTCATTCTCAATATATCGTGCGGACAGACCTACAGAGAGACAGAAATTATTCCAGCTCCTCAAGTGATACGCTTAGCTAACGCTCAGCCAAAAAAGTTGTATCACGTAAGTTGTTAGATTATTTTGGGCTATAGTTAAGAATGTGGTGGAGAAACATCAAATATAGTTTGAAACAGGAATATCGATCCTAATAATCAAAGTAAATATTAATAACTAAATGAATTTGAAGTGAAAACAAATTTCGTCCTACAATTAATTCTTTAAAGTGCTTAAAAGTTTTGGTTGGTCCTGTATATAATTGTTGTTAATATGAGTGAATCTAGTTCTCTTACTATCTGCAGTTACGACACCCTGAACTTATTAGTATACTGCGAGTATTTGAAAATCTTCACTTTCGCTCAGTAAACAGGCGTTTAACGGCCAGTCATAATATTGCTGCAAAGCGCGTCCATAGGAGCCAACATGATGACCTAAAATATCCCTCGCAATGTACAGGGTGCGGATAATACCTTGTCTCATCCCAGTTACACTACCAACAGTGCGAACTTGCAGACAGTTTATATAGAGTCTACAATTTCCTAAAATTAAATCCTATGTCTACAACTAAGCTACAGACTAAACGAAGAACATTACTATTTACCAGTGTGACGATCAGAACTTGTATACAGGTTATAGAGTCTACAATGTCTAAACTTAACATACCATGTCTACCGTAAGCTATAACAACTAAGCTGAAGAATGCTACTAATTATTATCGGTGTGACGATCATAACTTGTAGACAGTTTATATAGAGTCTACAATGTCTAAACTTAACATACCATGTCTACCGTAAGCTACAACAACTAAGCTGAAGAATGCTACTAATTATTATCGGTGTGACGATCATAACTTGTAGACAGTTTATATAGAGTCTACAATTTCTAAATCTGAAATCCCATGTCTACCGTAAGCTACAACTAAGCTGAAGAATGCTACTAATTATTACCGGTGTGACGATCATAACTTGTAGACAGTTTATATAGAGTCTACAATGTCTAAACTTAACATACCATGTCTACCGTAAGCTACAACTAAGCTGAAGAATGCTACTAATTATTATCGGTGTGACGATCATAACTTGTAGACAGTTTATATAGAGTCTACAATTTCTAAATCTGAAATCCCATGTCTATTGTAAGCTACAACAACAACTAAGCTGCAGAATAAATGAATAACACTAGTAATTATTGACCAGTGTGACTCTCAGAACTTAAAAACTCCAACAAGAGCGCACTTTTACTTTCAACTTTTTTCACGGCCAGCTAAAGTTAAACATAGTGCTCTCATCCAGAAGTAATTTGTTCACACAATTAGTACTTCGCTTCACAATTGCCAGCTGGTCCGATAATATTTTCAATTACTTACCCTCGGTTTCCCTGGCTAATGTAGTGGACTTTTCGCGGTTAATTACGGATAGCTTAGGGGCTAAATTAAAGAGCAATATTTTCGCGCAGTTAAATTACATCTGTAGACATAATTTATTGTATGTAACCTAACCGCAACACATTTTCCAAGTTATGCTACATCATGAATCAACATTTGCAGTAAATATTGAATTAGTAGGTTATGTGATAGGAGTAAACAAGCCATATACAATTGTTGGATTACATTAATAATTTATGTATACATCAAAATGCTACGAAATGGAAGTAAATTTGGTGGAAGTATAGTAAAATATTGGCCCCTCAGTTTGTTGAATACAACTAGTTTTACAAATATCGTATGTATGGTGTGAAGAGTTGACTCGATGTGAATGTTGAGTTTAGTTCCAGTTCACCTTCCTCTTAGTGGTGCGTCTGGAAACTGACATTGTCTCAAACTTGACTCCTGGACTCTGTAGTCATGTTCGTCTAAAGAGATATTCTCGTTGTCTCATCACCTTCGTTACACTAGATTAAATTATTTATTAGTCTGAGTGTCTCGAAACGATGTTCATTTTGAGCCTCTTGACTAGTTTCGGATGTCGTCAGATGAAAATAATAATAACAGCGTCAGATTCTAGACGCTACACGGAGGTAGGTGAACTGGAGCTAAACTAAACATTACTAGTTTTACATGATTCTTCCGATCTGCTATATACCGGTATGCACCTACAAATCGGAATATTTATTATTTGCAATGGTTAGCCACCAATTACGTAGTACAAAACGAGGCTAAAATGTACAGTTTCTTATTAAAGCCCTGATTATAGGTTGCGATGTATTCTGGAGAGTTCGGTGTTTGAACTGCTTAAATTTAATAAGTATGATAAAGATGTTTCAGTAAAAACTTATTACTAAAATGAGGAGTCATTTTTGACATTTTAAAAAACTTGCAAGGCTATTTGTTCTTAACACACATTTCTATAACTAATTGTATCTGGTTTTATTCAGTAGACAGCACAGAGGTTAACGATTACGTTTAAATATAAAAGAAAAATGTTTGAAACTTAACTCATGATTTGCTGCACACCGAAAATCAACAGTTATAGAGTACTTAAATACAAAATTTACCAAGGTCTGGAAACAGCTTAATATTTTAAGACCAAAATACACAAAATCTAAAAGTTTTATACAAATATATCGGTTATCTATTTTTTTAACAAACTGTTATGAAATAACCTCACAATTCTACATTGGGAAGATGGACCGCGGGGAATTACGAGGAAAATTTAAGTGCAAGTCTAAGTCGATATGCATAACGTTTCCATCTTTATTATTTGAACATATGCTGCATGTCCCCTCCATAAGCCTCATTCTTTACAAATGGTAGTGGACTCAAGATCAATATTGAACCTTTGGACACCCATTTTGTATAGGGTAACGTTTTAGAAATCACTTTATGTATAAATAGGTATTTAAAGTATTATATTTTGCAAAATTATTGAAATTTTTAGTCCTAAATCTTTTTTATTAAAACGAATTTTTCGTGTTTTCAGACATTATACACATCCTGTATGTGTTTAATATTTTTTAATTGTGTTAATTTAACTTAAAAATTATTTTTCAAAAATAATTATAGCTAAAAATAGTTTAAATCTTTATATTTTCATATTTCAGAGATAATATACATAAATATACCAATGTTCAGATTAAATACGAATGCGTTAATATTTGTTTTTGTGACTTCACATTGACATGGCAATTAATCGTAACCTATCGTGACCTTCTTTCAAAATGTTATCACTGAAGCAAATACGTCAGATTAAAAGTAAAACTTAGCTGTAATCCGTACATTGGGCTGTTAAACAAGGTTAAACAAGCGTTCAACTTAGGTAAGCGCTGGAGATTTCCGTTTATGGGCGCACTCCTCTGGGTGAATCTAGTAAACCCCCGGTACAGATCCTCACGCACACTTCTGTAGAGCACCGACACTAAAGCTTTGCCATATTCGTGTTTGCTTCTCTGCTTCTCTTTACAGTTGACTTTGAAGTCAGCTTTGCTACCCCCGGGGTGCCTTTCGTTATAACATGTTTCATTTTACAAAACAAAACTCACAAATTTGAATTAAAGGTACACTTCATTTGTTTCAGAAGTAACGTTAATATTTCTAATTTGTGTAAAATACCCACAAGTAGACTGTTTTTCAAGTAAGACAAATTATTTATGACATGCTAAGATAAAATAATAACATATATATGACTAATAAAATAATAAAACTTATAAAAATAATATTTTGTGTTCTTCAAAGTTTTTCATTACATAACATTAATTCTAATATAAGTTAAAATTAAAACTAAATATATACTGTAATTTTTATACATTATAAAACATTCTAAGAAGTGGGCTTATATTTTATAATTACAAATGTATGTGTTCTACCCAAGTTAAAATTAAAATTATATCAATATTCTGAGTTTTTTTTTAAAGGTATATGTCTAATTTAAGTTTCAAATATGTCCATACATTATAAATGTTGTTTTGTGTAATTCAGACAATATGAACAGTTTATCGCTTATTTAGACCATTACTCACTCAATATACCCTGTCACTCTGGAAGCAGCGCAAAAGTTCTTATATGACTAGGGGCAATTTCCTAAGCTTCATGGCCTAAGGGAACAAAATAGCCGTTTTTTTTTAAATATTGTTAGTTTTATGTGGCCTAGGATATACATTTACATTTAGGATCACCTATTTTATTTTGTTGGTGATGCTGTTTATGCTTTTAGGATTGTGAATTTGGTTTGTAACAACCTTTGTATGGTATTTACTAGATTGGATGCTTTAAATAGTGTTTCAATGAGATGACTATAATCCATGTTTTTGAGTACTTTAGAAAATTTAGGTTTTAGAAGTTTTTTCGTAATTTTAACAATATGTGTTCAAATCTTGGTATTGTTTATTCATTTAACGTTTCGACACATTCGATTTGGATGAAATTGTACCCCCTTTTGATGGAGGTACAATATAAAAAATCATTAACTGTTTTCATTTTGTAAATAAATCTTTTCTACAGCAAGCATTCAAGCTCGTTTCACATCTCTCGAACGTTTGCCCTGTAGGACTCAGACAATCGACCATATGTTAAATTTTACAGTTAGCATGTGGGGTAGGTTATACTTATGAACAATCGATAACTTACATATCGATATCCCCCACAGTGTAGTCATGTAACATTGGTAACACTATGCATTGCCCTTAGTATGTACTCCTTAGCAACTGTTCATTAACAAGTCTATAGATAACAAACTTCCAATGGTGTTATTACACTAAAATATTCCTAAAGGCATCTAAATCTGGAATTTTATGATTTTAAGAGAAAAATTGTTTTCTACTTAGAAGATGAAACATTCTTGTCTTGCAGTAAAAAAGTGATGATATGATTGGCACGGATTTTTTCATTAAAGCCAAGATAATCCTTAATATGTTTTGTTTTTGATAAATTTAGGAGTTCGGATAGGAGCAGGCATGGGCGTATATAAGAGTAGCCTCAGGGGGTTACAAATCCCCCCCCTCCAAAAAAAGAAAGACAAATATTAACATTGCACCCAGTAGCTGTAAGATGGATCACATTTATGAGGTCTTCATTCAAAAATAATATTTACTATTTCATGATTCCAAAATGAAGTATATTGTACAATAAAAATTAAAATTTAATATCGGTACAATAAAATACCTGTCGCAACGTGGAAGAGAAAGACAAATAAATTATGTTCTTTGAGCTTGATCATTAGTGGCTGGAAAGACTTTAAGACACCTTTTTACTAATATTATTTTATTATTGTTAACATTGATGAATACCCGTTGGTGTGTTAGGCAATTTGAGGTGTATTTATTTTTTGTTGTTTTGTTTTATTTCAGTTTCATAATCATACATACATAGTGGTAGGCTTAATACTTTTGAAGCTAAACTCGAATTTCCTTAAGCGTCATAAAAGTATGCCATGGAAGTTTATAAATAAATGTCATAACAATCGACAATAGTTAAATATTTTATTAAGAATTGAAATACTTAGACTTATTTAAAAAAGCTTAGACCGTAACACATATTTGTTCTTTATTAATATCAAATGCGCTGTAATAATGCTAAATTGTTTAGATATCATTAAAATATTAATAATAAAAATTCTGCTAAGTAGGATAACTCGATTTTGGATATTCGGAATCAATAAATATTACAAGAATAGTAAAGTTTCGGGTTACCGGTAAAATTAAGGGTAGTCAGTAGTTATAAAGAGCTATGACTACTCGAACACACACTGTCACTAAGATCAATTATAAACACGTAGGGTCGAAGGATTCTGCCCCTCCTCCTCCCACTATCGCCATCCTATCTTTTGTTCAGATGAACCGCATACTAAGGTATTTGTCTATGTAGATTTTATACAGGTTTTTTTTCTCCGTCATTCATTTTTGTGGTGTTTATAGCATATTTAGTGTAGTGCACTTATAGTTTTCTTATGGGTTGTAAGTTTTCTCACTGTTTTGGTTTCTTGCAATGAACAGGTTTGTTATCTGCACGACAGGATGGGCTCCAATCGTGGAAACTTAGTTTTCTAGTCTTGTAACATTTAATGAACGAAAATGTCCAAAATCTATTTTTCCTTTAGAACCAACCATCGTCAGTAATACTGTTACATGCTGGTATAACGTTGTGTAACTTGAACAAGTATTACTACACTAGACCACACATAACACAGGTATGGTGGGAAAGATTGATTTAGCGTGAATGTTAAGTAGTTAAGTGTTATATACAGTTTATCACCTCTTAGTGTAGCGTCTGGAATCTGACGTTGTCATAGATTTTACTCCTACAATCTGTAGTCATGTTCGTCTGAAGAGATCCAATTTATAGAAGTCAACGACGAAGAAACTGAAACTGAAATCTCACATTGTTTTGTCATCAGAGACATCTAGACTACAAAATATAGTGTAATATAGGTGAATAGATATTAACATTGTCTCATCAGGTGCACACTTGGACCTTTTCAGACAAACATGACTCTAGATTCCAGGAGTCAAGTCTGTGACAAAGATTCCAGAGACAACGGTTAACTGGAGCTAAACCCAAAACGCCCGCACCGGAAAAATTAGGTATTACCTTCAATCTTGAAATGAAACATACATAAACTGTACATAAGCATCTAATGGTAGACTGCAGAATCAATAATAAGGAAATTCACAACTAAACAAATAATAAACAATTATTTGTCTATAAAAATCGTGCTACGAAGAATTGAATTATTTAGATCTAAAGAAATTTGATCTAAACCATCAATTTTCTCACCGACAAAATCATTTAAAGTGATGAAGCACGTCTTGTATTCGCGGCAAACAGATTCTTGCTGATTCTTGTTCCACTTCTACAGAATCAGGTCAAACAATTTATTACAGAAGTGACTTCCGCTTGTTCAATTAAGTCGTTATTTCCTTATCCCTCTCGGATGAGTATCCGTTTAAATAATTGTTTTACACTATTTACATTCCCTTCCATTTAGCAAAGAAAATATATATAATTTACGACCGTATGATTTTATATCATTAGATAATAAGGTCATTAAGATATACCTTTATTTTTGATTTGTTATCTTAAATTGTAGCATTCGTACTAATTTAATAATAAAGAGTTAGTTAAAGTAACAAGTCACCTGGACATCTCATAAGTAATAAAAGGCTAAAAAAGGTTCGATATAACGGACATAAAGCAGTGAAGGCTTGTGTTTGGACACTATCTTGTCTTTACATAGAAATATAATACAAATATAGGCCTCTGAACTTGCTTCGGCTACATTCACTGGTCGTTAGAAGGGAGGTCGCAGATGTTGTCTTTCTTTATAAGATTCTCAACTTTGTGGTAGTCTGCCCCCTCTTTTTGGAGCGAATTGCTTTTCGTCTCCCTTCTGGCACAAGATCGCGCCGCCTCTTCGAGCTGAGCCACTTAAACCGCAACTATTTCCAGTTCAGCTCTGTCCCAAGAATACTTCGGCTTGGCAACGAGGTGTGCAGTGAAGTAGACTTTTTCTGCAATCGACTGGGTGCTTTGAGACGTGCTGTGTTGACAGTAAGGCTGGAGACATTTGAGTCAGAGTGAGCTTGCCGAGTCCTGCACAGTATTACAGTATTACAATAGTTACTCCATTGTTATCTTTGCCGATTTAGTCTATTAACCGTTATCATTATTGTTATTGTTGTATTATTATTTTTTATTAATTGTTATATCACTACTTGTTATTGTTATTGCACTATTGTTATTGGTACCACTTTCGTTATGTTTCACATTGTATTAGTTTTATCTTGTTATATCTATTTATTTCACTATGTCGTAGGCATGGTCAATTGCTGAAATTGCTGAACTTGATTTTTCAAACTATACTTTTTTTATGAGAATTTATTACTGTTATTACTAGTCATCTTAAGTATTGTAATTTTGCAAAATTGGTTATACCGTGGGAATGTAAATAAATAAATAAATAAATAAATATTTTCATACGAAGAAATCCTTCAATAAAAATACACGAACATACGGTTAACAATAATCAAAGTTTATCAGCCTTAAAATATTATTAATAAATATAATAGTTTTGGTTAGAATCTTAAGTAAATATTTGTCGTTGAAACGAAAATTCGATTCCAAAATCTGAAAATTCACACTGTCGGTTACTCACAAAGTCAAATATAAAAGCCCACATTTTCAAGAAGTACATAACTGCAAATAATATCTTAATAATTCATTGTCAAAAGTTGTTTCGTCTAAAAAGACATTAAAACAATGTATTGCTAAACATCAAGGTTAGTGTACTAAATAAAAAGTATCTGTTTAATAATATACTTTTTGATATTATAATATTTGACACATTATATTTTTGATCTGAAAAATTCCCTCCAATATGACCAATTATCCCAATTATACAGTTACTAAAAATCCAATTCATTTGTGCAATGAAATGGTGGAAATGTAAAGCTTTAAATCGTCAAAGAAGCACTCAAACACTTTCATTTCTGTCACTGGCTTCCAATTCATAAAATCGAATTGAGTTTTGAATATAGTTAATGTGACTTTATTCGATCAAAAGATATAAATTGGTCGATAAATCACAGTTATATGTAATAATCTGTTTAAATCAGTTTTGGAAATTAGTGACAGATACTCGTGATATAACACAAACACGATATGAGGAGAGAAGTGACGTTCTCGGATCCAATCCATGTCACCTATAAATCAACATTGAGTACATGTAACAGTAACTGAGGACTGGCAGACTGCTGTCACTCAATGCTATTGATTGTAATTAGTGACACATACTCGTGATATAACACAACACGATATGAGGAGAGAAGTGACGTTCTCGGATCCAATCCGTGTCACCGATAAATCAACATCGAGTACATGTAACAGTAACTGAGGACTGGCAGACTGCTGTCACTCAATGCTATTGATTGTAATTAGTGACACATACTCGTGATATAACACAACACGATATGAGGAGAGAAGTGACGTTCTCGGATCCAATCCGTGTCACCGATAAATCAACATCGAGTACATGTAACAGTAACTGAGGACTGGCAGATTGCTGTCACTCAATGCTATTGATTGTAATTAGTGACACATACTCGTGATATAACACAACACGATATGAGGAGAGAAGTGACGTTCTCGGATCCAATCCGTGTCACCGATAAATCAACATCGAGTACATGTAACAGTAACTGAGGACTGGCAGATTGCTGTCACTCAATGCTATTGATTGTAATTAGTGACACATACTCGTGATATAACACAACACGATATGAGGAGAGAAGTGACGTTCTCGGATCCAATCCGTGTCACCGTTAAATCAACATCGAGTACATGTAACAGTAACTGAGGACTGGCAGACTGCTGTCACTCAATGCTATTGATTGTAATTAGTGACACATACTCGTGATATAACACAACACGATATGAGGAGAGAAGTGACGTTCTCGGCTCCAATCCGTGTCACCGATAAATCAACATCGAGTACATGTAACAGTAACTGAGGACTGGCAGATTGCTGTCACTCAATGCTATTGATTGTAATTAGTGACACATACTCGTGATGTAACACAACACGATATGAGGAGAGAAGTGACGTTCTCGGATCCAATCCGTGTCACCGATAAATCAACATCGAGTACATGTAACAGTAACTGAGGACTGGCAGATTGCTGTCACTCAATGCTATTGATTGTAATTAGTGACACATACTCGTGATGTAACACAACACGATATGAGGAGAGAAGTGACGTTCTCGGATCCAATCCGTGTCACCGATAAATCAACATCGAGTACATGTAACAGTAACTGAGGACTGGCAGATTGCTGTCACTCAATGCTATTGATTGGAGGCTATTTTCGGAGCTCCACCTAACCTCCAACTCCGGTTCCTCCAACCGTAGAAAAGAGTTAGAATTATATATTTGGCTGCAAATACAATTTAAACCTTGATATTACTTAAAAGTAGTAGTTGAATCTGATTTATTTATTGCTATAAATATAAAAGCGACTAGAAACTAGGGTTGTAACGTATATATTATCATTTTCGTGTACTTACACACGTCCATTCTACAAGAAAGTTTTGTTACAGTTAGTTTTTAGTATTAAAACTTTACAAATAATCAAAATGTTTATTAAAAAATGCAATTTATGACATATTTCGACCGTAAATTTCAAAGATTTAAAACTACAAATATATGAACGCAATTAATCGTAATAAAAAATTTAGTAAATGATTTGGACATTTCTAAACATTTTTACTGCAATTATAGCATTTTGTAAAAAACATTCTCGGTTGAAATTTTAAAAATTAGATTATGTCTATAATTTTCCTCCATTATAGTTACGGGATTATGAAAGTAGTAAAAATACAATTCAGATTATATGTCTTTGTGATTTTGCTACACATATTTCACGGCGGAAGAGTTAATAAAGCTTTGGATTTCTATAAAATGTTTCAAATTTGACATTGATTTGGGGCGTAAAGTTTGACCAACCGAACCAGCTGTAAATTGAAGTAAAAGCCGACAATCATCTGTAATCTCTCACGGCATTTCATATTCGAATTTAGAGTTGTGTCACTTAATTTAATTGTTTATTTTTATTTTCAGCGTTCAAAATATACAATATATTCATCTTTGTGAAAGTTTTGGCATACAAGCAAGGGGCATAAGACAATTTCTCCCACTCAACAATTATTCCCATATTGCAAGTGGTTTAGAAGGGACAAGGCTTACTTGCGAGAAGATTTAGACCATAGATAGTGATTGTGACCGCTGAAATCCTAGGTAATACATTTGTATCGCAGTAACCCGTGCTCACAGCGAGGTGTACTGTGGTAAATAAAGGGCAAGATGTCGTTATCTCCCCTATCACAGGCTGTAAGCGGAGGGTAATGGGGGAGTGAGGTGTCAATTGATAGTCATTGAACTGTGATATAACGCGTTACGTGGGCGCGTTTCCTCTAGAATATAATCAGGCGTTAATGCTGTGAGAGTGAACGTTAGTGTCGCTATGGTGTTTCAAAATGTTGCAAAATATCTTTGTTTGGGTCATTCTGTTGGAAAGTACTTTTGGCAATGTTCAAGGGAAGAAAAATTGATGGCACTATATAAATGTGTTTTAAATTAGCTGGACTACGTTATAAAATAGAATTTGGCATCCAACTACATCAGTTGAGATTTCCTATGATAGCACTCAAATTATTTGTGGAGGTTCACAAAAATGATTTTTCTCCTAAGAACAGAAGCTGAGAAATTAGGATATTCCGGTTGGGTAAGTTTGAGGGGTAGGGATCGCCTCCATTCAAGATCCATTTGGAAGGATTTTAGGTAGTATTCTTAGTTAGACTTGGGAGAAGGGGATACCAGCTTCTCCTGCCAAAGCAGGCAGGGGGTGGCACACCCTTATGTCTAGGCTAGCAAAAACTTTTGACTGTTGGGGAACAAACCCAATGAACTCAATCAGCCATGAGTAGTAGACTAGACCCATCTAATCACCCTTGCGTCCCAGAATCTCAACATTTGTGGTTAGTGATGTGCCGCTCCTGGACATCCATAAGGTTACCCAGATCTAAGTGACACATCGGTTTTTGTTGTACCCAGTTTATTGATATAGTGTAACACTGGGAGATATAGACCAGCCAGAAGTGAACCTTACTGGGGACGGTATGACAAGTGTTTACTTCCAACTCAACTTTTTGTTACACCTCTAAGGTGTACAGTTCACAATCCCTGTAACAGCTCAACCTCTGATAGCTCATTTCCTATGCTGATTATTAGGATTTCGAGATGCTGCCAGCCTGCTACCAGTGGAGTCTGTCTGCAGGATTTTGACTTGCTCATTGGTCCACAAGGTCCTATCACACCAGGAACCGCAGTACCTGAGCGAGCGGTTGTTGTTCCGAGAGGGGGTCTCGCAACGCAGTACCCGCCATGGCTACCTTCTTGACTTTCGAAAAGTCAGGCATGAAGTCGGGAGGAAAAGTTTTTCGTATTTCGGCCCTAAATTGTACAATGACCTCCCCCTTAGCCTTAAGCAATACAGTTGCTATTCTTTTAAATTAAAACTTAAGGACTACATATGTGTTGATAAATAACGTATTTAAGTTGTTAGTGTATAAGTTTTAGTATTTAGTATAATCCAATATTGTTCCTTTTAGTTTTATTTATTTATTTATTTCCAATGGCAGCAGCCAATTTACAAAGACAAGCATAGATGGTAGAATACAGCGGAAAATAAAATTAATACAATCAGATGAAAAATCTACATAAAGTAACAAAATAGGTATACAAAAATTTGATAATAAATAATAAGTATCCAAAGAAATAACAAGTTATAAATATCCAAAACATAACAAAAAATAAAAATAAAGATTAACAAACAACAATAATTACTCAAGTCAAGTATGGAAACAACTCAGAAAATTGATTTAAATAAATTGCACCTTACATAAAAAAACAACTAAAGTATAGGTAGATATCAACAAAAGTAGAATAATAAATAATTACGCAAAGGAAAAAAATATTTAAAAAAACTCTCTGTGCAACAGGAACAAGCAATCAACTAGCTAACGAAATTATAAGATTGATAAGAGCGAACATAAATAAATAGTGCTAATAAATTAAAATATAATATATAACATTTAATAAATAACAGTAGAAATTAAATAAATACAACATATAATACAATGAACATGCACTTAACACAGCTTATAAAGCTAACTAGGTCTTAATTTCTAGTCTTTAACAGAAAGAAGAAGAGAGGAGGCCTGCCGAAGAACCTGGTGAAGTCCATCGAAGAACAGGTCACACCCAGACGCAACCTGATTTCCCAGGCGAATAAACCTTGCGAAAGGACTGTTGAAATCGAAGTCGGTTGAGTGGTATCTTCGACCCAGCAGATCTCGAGATCTTGTGTTTGCAGGAACTCTGAGGTCGATTTCAGCTAGGAGATCTGGACAGTTCATGTGACCATTCACTATCTTCCAGAGAAGAACAACATCAGCCACGTCACGTCGCAGGGCAAGAGGTGACAAGTTCAGATTGCTGGACAGTTCCTCCACAGGCACATCAAGATAGGCAAAACCCAGCCGGACACCAATCAAGCGAAATCACAAGTCTTTGTTATTTAGTATTTAAGGTCATTAAATGACTTGAGTTGTTCTGCAAAACAGTGTATGTACTGAGAAACGCTTGTAAATAAAGGCATTTTGATTTGATTTGATTTACTTAGTTTTATTAAAGTTATGCAGTAGAAACATCTTGTACTTGTTGCTGCTATTGGTTAATAGGAATGTTCCTGAGCTCAGACTGTAAGAAGTACAGCCAGGTACGCATGTTTTAATAAACGTATTGAAGAATATTTTACGCAATTGATTCCGATTTATGGAACCTCAGAATTAGAGATTTAAAAAATCTTTCAGTTTTGGGCCGATTTAAGCTGTTAGAAATTTCGGTTGCTTGTAGATAGTGGCTTTTCCCCAACTTTAAAGTTCCCAAGTTAAAAGGTTAGAATACTAAGTTTCGAGGATTTTAATCCATTCTCTTCTTCCGGTGTAATAAATTGTCATACATTGTTGGACAAGCAAAAATCAATATATTGCAATTGACAGGCCTATGCCATGAAATTACATATAACCTATAGAAGTAAGTTAGAGAAACTCCTCTGAATTTAGAGAAATATGAGTGAAATAGTATAAAAAACATGTATTCCGTAGAAACTTCAATATATTGAATGATAAAGGAATTCGATTTACCAAACGAGAAACAGTGCATTTCGCACCAAACTAGTGATTCTAAGAATATGACATCTGAGTGCATAATTTGAAGTGCAGTTAAATCAATATTGTACTGTCAGAGGTTGGATGGACTGTTAGTCTAAAATCCCATCAACTTTTAATAATTCATATAAAAGAAAATCAAATATGTAAGAACACTGTTGTTTGCCAAATAATACTTCTATTCGCACGTGGATCTACTTTTTGTATTCCCATATTAATAATTCGTCTTTTAAATGTTTCCAGAGTAAATAAAGATTTAATTCTAGATTATAATTTGGAAATAACAGTCATCATAGTTTAAGTACTAGAATTTTCATACGAGTAGTCGATGTTTTTAATTTTGATGTATTATAAAACTTTTAAACATATGGAAACTATTTTATTGATACAAAACTATTATTATGTATTGTGTTAGTTTTAAACTAAGAAATCGGAGTACACAGAATATATTCAAAATAAACCGATAATAAATGGTAAACGAACAATAAGTATAAGCGAAACGTTATGTTTTCTACGCATTCAAAAGTATCGCACGAGTTCTAAAATGTTTATATAACGCCGGTTAACACCAGGTGCTTGAATTCGGGCTAGAATTGTCGTTAACGCCGCTCTCAATATAGTGGCCACTATTAACCAGTTTATGGCGTTGTCTATCACCAGCTTATGGTCAGCTTTATGGTTCGTAACACTAACTGTTTATGGGGACAGCAGAAGTACTCTGGGTGGCAAAACGTATCATACTGTGAACACAAAACACAAAAACTAAAAACAGACTATCGTACCCTTGTGGAATACTTATTAGTTTTATACAACTTAGTGCAAAGTTAGTAATGTGATACGTGTCAATAACAATAGAAAATAAAACATAAGATCTCGCACAATATATGAGTTTTTATCCGGAAATCGTCACCTTAATATAGACCACCTCACTGGCCATAACCTCACACAGTTCCAGCCATTCGCAAATGTATCAATTACTTGACATCCTTAAATTATAACTTTCAAAAACGAAAATACTTCAAAAAATTTAAATGTTATTATAAGATTTTTCGTAACATATAATTTGAGAGTAATGCATATGACTTTATTATGACGTGACTGTTTTTCGCAGTGTGCTCAAACCGGTGCGATTCCATTTCCGCCATTTAGGAATGGTAATAGCGACTTCCGGTTTTCCCTAAAATGTTACTTTTTTGTACCTACCCCAATGATACGCCACATGTGGGGGTTGCTATACGAAAACGATTTGTTCGAGTGCGCTACCGCAACATTTTTTACGCAAAATAGGTCTGATTAACAGTACAAAGTTTCCCAAATTTTTTTTAAACTAGTCATTCCGTTTGTAAATGACAGGAGAAGCCACCTACGTTTGGATGACCCTTTACAAAGCAAATTCTCTAGGCTTCTGGAATATAATTTTCAACCCTAGCCCATATAGAGCCGGCAGATGTTAGATATTTCTAACTGTCCCTATATTAAGGTGTAAAGTGAGCACGGCCCATGTTATATGGAGGTCGTATCTCCAGCGGCGCACGTGTATGTGAGGGCCGGTAATATTTAGCACCTCGCCAGGCGTTCTTTGGTCTCAGGGTATAACTCAGCCCTAGGTTACGATCTTAATGTTCGGAGCTGGAACTATATTGGATAAACCTTGCGGCTACTAGTTCACTTTAGAGCTTATAACACATAAGTTTATTTTTGGTGTAGATGAAAGTTTGGGCTCATGTTACCGAACGATTTCTAAAATAAAGTTTGTTTATTGCATTTAAAATTATTTAGCATATTTGAATAGTAAAGTATATTAAGATATTTGTGGCTTGCATAAAGAATGTTTCAGGATAAATGAAACATTAGGCATATGATACCATGCTATTTATAAATTCCAATTAAGTTATTAGATGTGTACTATGTAGAACTTAACCATTCATAGTAATGTATATTAAGGTTGGGCTTGCAACAGTATAGCAACATCTGGCCGTTAGATTAACACAGATTCGATTTGAATGCGTTTTTTACAATTTAAAAACTCAAAATTCTAGATATCATTCTCCCAGAGGGAGCTCGTATTATTAATTCCAAAATATATTAAAACATTTTTTTTGTAAAGTCTAAAACATAGTGGACAAATTAACTCATGTTTTTCAAAATAAAAAATATGTCACTCCCTCCGATCATAGTTCACATACTTACTGTTAAAGTTTGAAATTCTTACCATCAGAAGTTTCACATTGGGCCTGATTATAAAAAGACCCAAAAATCACTACGTCAAATGTGCATAATTTCTTGTGAAGTGAACCAAAAAAACTTTATTGTTACTTTTCTGTCTTTAGGAAGGGTATCTTGTATCGTGTATTGTGAACATACGTGAAGGGAAACAAAACAAAAATATATTGCACCACCTTAAGATATTTGAAGTTTGAATAAATGCTGTTTTGAGTTAGTATACATAATATGGCCAAAACAAACATTTTTCAATCCCTTGACTGTGGAAAATGTATTCGACTGTAAATAAAAAACCAAATATCCAACTCGTGTAAACATTTTGAAAATAATAAAAGAATCAGTAGAAATTGCATTTACCTTTTGGATATTTTAACCGTGGACACAAATTCTAAATGCCCGATTTATGCCTACTACGGTTTTAAAATTTAAAATTCTATTATATTATGTCGTAGATTATTTCACTGAGCAGGCTTTTCAGTCGATTTTTTTTTCATGCGGAACCGCGGGCAACTGCTAGTAAAATTACATTTGAAAGCAGTTGTTATTGCAACTAGTTTTAAACTATTTAAAATTCCTCCAAAAGAGATGGGTGGTGTAGTAAACTTACGTTTGATAAAAAAAAATGGTTCCCGTGAGTCACACAGGTCTAACCTGGATCCTGGACTTATCCTTGTCCATAGACTTGCAGAGGAATACAATATTCAGACACTGTGACTTTGACGATGGTATTAAACTGTTCGAGGCCAAGTTTTCTAAAGTTCACTTCACGAATAATAAAACGCGACCTGGGCAGAAGGGTTGTGGTGGGGGAGGGATACCGTGTCTGGGTCAGTTAATTGGCTGAAGAGCTCTCGACCTCATGTGCCGACTGGTAACCTGCTAGCTACAGAAGTAGGACTTGTAATTAGTGAACGCCTTTGCACCAACACTGCTCGATTGTTTCGTTACTCGTATAGAACTCACAAATATCTCAGTGTAAGTAAAATAAACACTTGCAGATACTTACAAATTTTATATAGTTGTACCTTTTGCCAGTAAACTTACCGTTTATTTTTCGTTTTCTTATTTACAAAGTGAACTTTTTTTACATTTAGCCTTACAAAGTTCAATACATTATTTTGTTCTAACTATCGACGGTTTGCTCGGTATGAAAATTAATTCCCACATGGCGTGAACATATCACACGGGCAACCGTCAAAAGACGTTTGACCATAGTAAACGTTCAGAGTCTGGGTATGGTAATTATTTCCACATGGCGTGAACATATCACACGGGTAACCGTCAAAAGACGTTTGACCATAGTAAACGTCCAGAGTCTGGGTATGGTAATTATTTCCACATGGCGTGAACATATCACACGGGTAACCGTCAAAAGACGTTTGACCATAGTAAACGTCCAGAGTCTGGGTATGGTAATTATTTCCACATAGCGTGAACATATCACACGGGTAACCGTCAAAAGACGTTTGACCATAGTAAACGTCCAGAGTCTGGGTATGGTATTTATTCCTTTGCAAGTGTAGTTAGTCCATGGATCAGCTCCAGTGTGGTTAGTCGAGTCATTTAAGGTTTTATCTACGGAAAAATTCCTATTGAGTTGAATATATACTTTTTCCTACTAAGAAAATATACTTGCCTGACCTTTCTAGGGTGCAATCTTGACAGCGTCTTTCTCAGATCTCCTATCATCAGGAGTCCTGCAAATGGATCTAAACATTCCCGATGCAGACACTAATGAGCTTTTCGATGCTTTTTGTAAGTCACTAAAAACTATTATCCTTTCCCATACACCAAGTAGGAGAATCGGTTTCACTAAATTTCCCTGCTGGTTTTCTACCGAGTTAATCAATATTGTCATTGAGAAGAAAAGGCTGCACACAAACGCTACAAACAAACGCTGAATTTACGTACCTACTACGAGTTCTCAAGAATTAGAGACCAATGTCGCCAATTATCTACAACTTGCTACAACAATTATGTACAATACGTACAGGACTGTATCCCGGCTAACCCCAGGATCTTCTGGAGCTACTTGAGAAATTCTAGAGGGAAAGACACGTCCCAAGCCACTATGGTGTATGATGGAAACTCTGTCTCTGATCCACAGGAGGTGTGTGAGGCGTTTGCCACGTTCTTCTCTTCTGTCTTTTCTCACACTACAGAGCAGGTTCGTAACTACCAGTTCTCATCTCCTTTTACCTTGAACGGTCTGCTATTTGCGGAGGATGAGGTCTTTAAGGCTATGGGAGGGCTTGATGGGGTCAAAAGGATGTGGTCCAGACATGAATCCTCCCAAGGGTTTTGAAATATTGCAGAGTTTCTGCTATGTGGACCTCTTACCGCCATGTTCAACAAATCAATAAGTACTGGTACATTCCCTGACGTGTTGAAGGTTTGGCTATGTGATTCCTATCCACAAATCAGGACACCATGAGAACGTTGCCAACTATCGGCCCATCGTTATCCAACCAGCGCTAGCAAAACTATTTGAGAAACTTATATTAGCCAGGATCAATCCACTATTCAAAAACGTATTGTGCCCTGAACAGCATGGATTCACTTCGGGAAGATCGACGGTTAGTAACCTTGTGATTATCCAAGAGGAAATCGTTGGAGCTTTTGCGGATAGAAGTCAGCTTGACGTTGTCTATATCGATTTCTCCAAGACCTTTGACAGGGTGAGCCACAAGCATCTGGTTGCCAAATTGGAGGCCTATGGAGTGATTGGCCCCTTGTTGAGATGGTTCGCCAGCTACCTGTGTGGTCGGAGGCTGATGGTCAAGTATCTCGGTTCACTTTCTCGTGAGTTTATTGCAGCATCAGGAGTGCCTCAGGGGTCACACCTGGGACCTTTGCTTTTTGTATTGTTCATCAACGACATTGGCAAGAAGATGAAGACAAAACACCTACTGTTTGCCGACGATGTCAAGATCTTCCATCACATCAGAGCCCAGAGTGATTGCGCGGATCTCCAGAGAGAGATCTGACGGCTGTCGAGGAATGGTGTCAGCAAAACAGCATGAAGATAAAACATCGACAAATGTTCAGTCGTTACTTATTACAAAATAAAGAACCCGATTAACCATGACTATTACTTGGCGGGGAAAGTATTGGTTCGTCGTGCTGACGTCAGGGACCTTGGGGTGGTTTTTACCCACGATTTAAGATCAACACACCATGTTAATGACATTTGTCTGAGGGCTTCAAGATCGCTTGGGGGCTGTTGAGTCGAACCTCCAGATTTATGACTGACTTGCGGACTTTGAAGGTGTTGTATTGTGCCAACGTCAGACCCATCCTTGAGTACTGTAGCGTGGTGTGGACACCCAACCAAGTGGGCCTCGTGAAGCAGATGGAGAACGTCCAAAAACAGATTCCTGCGGCTTGTTGGGTGTCGAATGGGTTTTCCCTTTAGGCTTGTCCCCCTTAACGAAATAAAAGGGCTGCTGGGTCTTCACTCCCTTCAGTGCAGGAGGAACTCTCAGGATGCACTGTTCCTATACGGGGTCATAACAGGACTGGTGGATTGTCCAGCCATCCTTGGCCACATAGGATTACGCTGCTTCAGTGGAACTAGGTCTAGGGACTTATTCGAGAGAAGAAGTCTGAGCAGTAATTACGAATGCCACAGCACGATGAACAGAGTCCAAATCCTAGGAAATAAAATCGCTCCGCACTTGGACTTTTTTACGGCGACCAGAGGTTCATTCAGAAAGGACCTCAATAATGTTCTATGTGATGAAAACATGCCTTTTTGACCTAACAGAAGTTAACACACACACACACACACACCCGTGAATCTGTGACCTGATACCTGATACCTTACTATTGTTATATTATTTTAGGATTATTTATTGGGAGTTAACGTTAATATTTAAGTTGTTGTCTTATCTAATGTTTACGCTTACATGTATAATTATTGTTATGTTATATTATATATATATTATAGTTATTGTTTATTGTATTATTTATTTATATATTGTTTATATTATCATGGTTATTATTGTTGTTATTCTTATTGTTTCACATTCATTTGCTGTTAAATAAATTGTATAGTAACTGAATTGGTTGTGACAAAAACTTATAAAATTATTGAATATATTATTAGTCTATTATGACCAGTTGATTATATGCTTGAGCATTTTGTCAGACCGGAGTTTTTCTAGTAAATCAGTGATCATTTTTGCGCATAGAGTTCAGATCAATATATATTAATATCAATGTATTTAATTTCTTATTGTAAATCGTAGCCTGGTAAGTTTTTTACATTTATTATTTGTATGTTTAAGTTATTTAGATTATGATATGGAAATTGTATAATGGATTTGCCGTTGGAAGTGAAAATAAATAAATAATTTTGGTATCTAAAAAAATAAAAATCTACATTGCATCGTGCCGGCTAAAAAGTTATAAGGGTCAAAAGGTCACGAAAATCAGTTTTTAGGAATATCTCGCGACCTATGGCTTGGAGGTCAATAAAGATTATTATAAAAAGTATTCCCTGTACGATTATCTACAAAACGTGTCTCTTGAATTTTTCAGCAAAGGCAACCGTTTTCAGGTGCCTGGACTATTTGGTCAGTTTAAAGGCTCACGAGGAGCTAGTTTCTCCTTAAACATCAGCAATCAACAACAGCCATCACTGAAAACTTTTGGAGCAATTAGAAATAATTTTAAACTAGTTGTAATAGATACTCCCTATATTATTTTAATAGCAGTATCCCGCGACTTCGCAACCAATTTTAAAACTCGAAGAGTGTAGACAGCTTAGTAAAATAATTTATGACGTAATATTTGCAATTTTTAAAACACAGGTAGACATGTATCCTTTGTTTAAAGGTTATTTTTGACGATGGAAGGATTGTGAAGGAAACAGGATTTTTCCGGACATTTGCCATCGTTCAGTGAAACAAGAAAACAGTAACACTACGTTTCGAGATCTGCAATCTGATCTCTTCTTCAGGTAAAGAACTAACCTAATACATAATTACAAACTAAGTTAAAATAAACAAATCTTACTAAAGCGTTGTGGCACGCCTAAGTCAGGAATCACAACCTACATGTTGTTGTCAACTTCACTAACACTAAAGACATGCACTTAATACAAAACTATACAAAACACTAATCATTAAAAGTAAACTACGGAATACAGGTCACAATGCGTCTTCACTCGTCTACTGACCACCTACGACTGCCCAGAGGGACTAGCCAATGGCAATCGTGACGGCTGGCTAAAACAAGATGGCGGACATACAAGGGAAGGGGAACAGGAATGGGCCCTTTCGTTATTATTGGTTCATGCGAGATGAACTTCTTAAAACCATATTGTGACTCCGCATTGGTTTATTACAAATATCCGATCCGTTTGATACTTTTGGTTTTCTCTTTAGTTCATTTTTTAGAATTGGCAACCAAAGCGGCCTAATCTCGACTGATGGTTGACTGATTGGTTGGTCTGCCAATTTAATGTATGTTGCCTCAATTAATTTCCTTTTGAAGAAATGTGGTTCCCGATGTATTATGTGGGCTTCATCCCAATTCATATGATGGTCTTCGGACCAACAATGGTGTGCAATTTTTGACTTTTCTGTGAAACCCTTTCTCGTGTTTTCTTTGTGTTCTTTTATCCTTACGTCAAAAATTGCACACCATTGTTGGTCCGAAGACCATCATATGAATTGGGATGAAGCCCACATAATACATCGGGAACCACATTTCTTCAAAAGGAAATTAATTGAGGCAACATACATTAAATTGGCAGACCAACCAATCAGTCAACCATCAGTCGAGATTAGGCCGCTTTGGTTGCCAATTCTAAAAAATGAACTAAAGAGAAAACCAAAAGTATCAAACGGATCGGATATTTGTAATAAACCAATGCGGAGTCACAATATGGTTTTAAGAAGTTCATCTCGCATGAACCAATAATAACGAAAGGGCCCATTCCTGTTCCCCTTCCCTTGTATGTCCGCCATCTTGTTTTAGCCAGCCGTCACGATTGCCATTGGCTAGTCCCTCTGGGCAGTCGTAGGTGGTCAGTAGACGAGTGAAGACGCATTGTGACCTGTATTCCGTAGTAGTTTACTTTTAATGATTAGTGTTTTGTATAGTTTTGTATTAAGTGCATGTCTTTAGTGTTAGTGAAGTTGACAACAACATGTAGGTTGTGATTCCTGACTTAGGCGTGCCACAACGCTTTAGTAAGATTTGTTTATTTTAACTTAGTTTGTAATTATGTATTAGGTTAGTTCTTTACCTGAAGAAGAGATCAGATTGCAGATCTCGAAACGTAGTGTTACTGTTTTCTTGTTTCACTGAACGATGGCAAATGTCCGGAAAAATCCTGTTTCCTTCACAATGTATCTCGTATTTTTTCAGTGGGCACGGTTAAGGTATTCTAAGGTTAAATAAAATATTTAATGATTCTTATGAAAGCTTTACGCATTATACAAGTATTCATTTCTAGTACATATATATCTCATAAAATTCATTTTATGAAAATCTGGATGTTATCGTATTACATAAATATTACTCATAGTATAATTGAAGAATAGTGTCTTCACCAAATTCAATCACCGTTGTTTAAAATTCAATCCTGATGACCTCGTCATACAACTAGAATGTTGTGGGCTAGAATCACCTTGTCAAGAAGTTGACAAGTATTAATAAAATATTTAAAACAAGATATCACCCTTTCATCCTACGACCCAAAACATAGCCATGAAAATTTTTGAGGCTAACGTAATTTTTATGGGGTAAAACCCAGTAAAATTTCACTACAAGTAGCTTTTATGTGTTTCACCCTTCATAAGCACACTTGTATTTAAAATTGTGAAGCATAGTATCTTGTACATAACCTTGTATCAAGTAATTAGCTCAGTGTTAGCGAAGCTTTGTCACTTGAGGGGCTGTAAAATTTGCATTTATCGGTCTGTCACGTAATATCTCTACCAGCACAATAAAAATCCAGCTACATAATCAAAATCTACTCGATCTTGGGATATGTCCCTCCATGGGATTTGACTAGCAATACAGTACACTTTTACATTGGTCATATCGATGGACATAATGGCAAAGAGAAAAATGTAGAACAAACTGATTACAGTCATATGATATTTTAACATGTGATTTAATAACACATATAACCTAATCAAATGAGCTAGACTTGACATTTTTCATGGATCCTCAGCAAAGTATACTTTATTGACATATGGTGTAGTATAATTCTACCTTGTATATGCCTTGTACTATGTAATGAATATTATAATACCGAACAAATAAAAGAAGAACGGTAATTTTGTAGGCCCTTTATAGAGACATAGAAGTGGATGTAATCAGCTGATCATAAACAGTTGTCACTAACAGTGATCTGTACCATCGATACATCGACCGACATGCAGGTGGGCAGTGCAGATGAGCCTTGCCAAATCGCTCTAATTTACTGCTATCGACCTAATTCTATTTCAAACCCTTATTCATGACCTACGATATATGGCTATCGATAAAATTCTCCACAAAACTAAATTTTTTTAGTATATATATATATTTTTATTTTCTATAATGTTTACTATCCATACGTTATAAAATATGTCTAATGCAGTATATTTTACCATGTAACGATATTATCTTTCTAAATTCTCATCCTGGAATATTATTGGTACAGAGATTACCTTGTGAATAGTGTAAAACTTAATAATCTAGTCTTGTACCATAACTTTCATTGTCTTCAGTGCTTTTATATAACAAAACAGCTGCTTTTTAAATGGTAGGACATTTTATTGTATGTTTATTGTTCATACGTAACCAAAATTATTGTACCTAAAATTTAAAATATTCGACCATTTACATATTATTTATTAGCTTTTAATCCCGAGTAGGTGAATCAGTTAGTCCAGGAGTCGAGAGCAAATTTGCATTGTACTAGCACACAATCTGGAGTTTCTTGAAATCCATAAAGTAATTATCCTTGACAGAAAAATTAATCTTCAGTCGCATTATTTTTCGTAGGAATCGGCTTGTATATTTAATCTTGTGCTTATACGATGAAAAATTGCTCTCAGCTCATAAACATAAATTGCAAATTCCCTTCTTCGAACCACAGATTATTTTTAACAGTGCGTTACAATATTATAAAAATTTCAATTTTATATTAGTTGTCGTAGGAATTCAAATCCAGTGCGAGTGCGAGTTCAAAGTAAGATATACTGTAAAAAATAAAATAAAAGATGTCTTATTTCTTATATGCCTTATATACCCTATGCATTATATAGTGGATAAGAAGCCCCTAACATGGGTACCAACGGAGGTGACTTCTGAACCACTATCAGGCGGGCTGCTTACAGGGACTGGATCGCTTAGCGGTCACCCATCCAAGCAGCAGCCACGCTCGACGTTACATGATATGGTTATCCTGCAATAACCACCGTACCTGCTACACTGCGCTATTTGAAAATGCTCTGTGTATGAATGCATGACAGAAAATATGAGATACGGATATTAACAAAGTCGCCACAAATTAAGAAGCCATTAAACTTTTTATATCACTGCAATAGACGTATACTTATTTAAACTAATTATATCGTGACGTGCATGTGAAGCTTTAAGTAACAAAATAACAAGTTTAAAAGTAAATACCTTTTTCATGGTATAGTTAGACCTTGTATTTCCGGGAATTGGACAGATAATCTGAGGTGAAACATATGGTTGAAATATGACAGAACCTGCTTTAAGGTCAGGATCACTCAGCGGAAACTCAGTAAAAGAGCATCTACACAGCACAAGCATATCTTTTATGCATTAGGTGGACGTTCTTCTTGCCTAGTTTTAAACATAAATTTAACGCTGTAAGATGTTAAACCTACTTGAGTTAAATATGAATATAAAGTTTGGTGTCCACGTAAACCGCTTCTGATTTACATTCATACATATAATGCGATTATGAAGTTCCAATAAAAAAGAAACGTTAACATTTACGAATAGGTCCAATCATAAAGTTTCTGATGCCTAAATTGTGTACAAATTGTATCATGTGTTTAATTCGGTTATAAACATTCTACATTGCCGACAAATTCAAAATAATAAAATTTCATGGCGTAACTATTTTTTAATTTAAAAATTGCTTTAAATGTACTTTTGTTTTAATAGGATCCTTTTGACTGCGTTCGATCTTCAATGCTTGCTTAGTGATAAAATTGTACAAAAATGTGTTAGAATACATCAGTTGGGGAATTAAAATCAAACTTTACCCAACTTTAATTCGTAGGCTTATGCGGTTGGCGTCATGATTAACATCTGTCTCCCGGTTGATACCAAGCTGAAGCACTGCTTGCACAATTCACTTTTTGAGATACTTAGGTCTCCTTGTGCTACTCTGAAACTGCCAATAATAAGCAGTCGTCTGTATCGGCGAGTTGGAGGGGCGGAGCTTTCTCATGATTGGCTGAAGTTAACCAACCAACGACCAGTTACTAATATTTTAAGCAATTTCACAACATATCCTTTGTTGAAGTTATTTCGATCCAGATTATTATAATGTATATATGTAATCGTAAGGAATTTACCGAATTCTACTACACGTTTGGTGTAATCTACCGATTTCTCGTATATTGACGTTTTGAATGACTAATGAGTTTTCTTACTTACGTTATATTAAAAGTTTTGTCTCCCTAATTTAGATTGAGCCACAGCTTCAAGGGATTGGAAATCTATGTGTACATAGTGCAATCTTTTCCTTTACTGGTCTCAATAGTACGTCAACTTTTAGGCTGCCTTAAATATATTATTGAGATATCCTCCCTATTATAAATATTGATCTTACTAAGGGGATAGCTCATCAAACGATAGATTTTTAGATACGCGAAGTAATTACTAATAAATGCTGTATGTAGACTTGGAGAAGACTCATAAACGGTTCATTCTAAGCATGTAGGTTGAAAAACGCATTTGCGTGTGAGATAATTAGTTAAGAACGATGAAAAGAATAAAAAAGCACTCAATTATAGCTGAACGGTTAATATAGTACTTGGAAGCCGACGAAAAGTTTTTAAACTATGGAATAATGTATTTAGTAGTTGTTTTAAAAACAAAACTAATGCGTTGGCTCAAACAGTTATCAGAGTTAAAGATTTTGTAAAGGCGGAAAAAAACCCCCAAACCACATAAACCATATAACTTATCAACGAAAAGGTTTTTATAGAGATTGTTTTCCCGATTTGATCAGTCATTTTTTAATAAAAACATTACTTCTTATCTGCAAACATATTAAATTCTCATTTGAATATTGTTTATAATCTCTTTTTGACGTGAAAATGTAAAATTAAATATAAAATTTTGTGTGTGTTAACCCTGAGAAAAGGTGCTTTTAGAAAGAAATAAATATCGTGGAATATTACAATCAAAACTTCTATTGAAATTTGAAATATATCATAATTTCCTTTTGTGTGTTAATGATCCTGAGAAAATGGTGCTTTTCGAACAAGATTCACATCGTGGAATATTACGAACAGAACTTCTATTGAAATTTTAAATATATCATAATTTCCTTTTGTGTGTTAATGATCCTGAGAAAATTGTGCTTTTCGAACTAGATTCACATCGTAGAATATTACGAACAAAACTTCTATTGAAATTTTAAATATATCATAATTTTCTTTTGTGTGTTAATGAACCTGAGAAAATTGCGCTTTTCGAACTAGATTCACATCGTGGAATATTACGAACAAAACTTCTATTGAAATTTTAAATATATCATAATTTCGTTTTGTGTGTTAATGATCCTGAGAAAATTGTGCTTTTCGAACTAGATTCACATCGTGGAATATTACGAACAAAAATTCTATTGAAATTTTAAATATATCATAATTTCGTTTTGTGTGTTAATGATCCTGAGAAAATTGTGCTTTTCGAACTAGATTCACATCGTGGAATATTACGAACAAAACTTCTATTGAAATTTTAAATATATCATAATTTCGTTTTGTGTGTTAATGATCCTGAGAAAATTGTGCTTTTCGAACTAGATTCACATCGTGGAATATTACGAACAAAAATTCTATTGAAATTTTAAATATATCATAATTTTCTTTTGTGTGTTAATGAACCTGAGAAAATGGTGCTTTTCGAACTAGATTCACATCGTGGAATATTACGAACAAAAATTCTATTGAAATTTTAAATATATCATAATTTCGTTTTGTGTGTTAATGATCCTGAGAAAATTGTGCTTTTCGAACTAGATTCACATCGTGGAATATTACGAACAAAACTTCTATTGAAATTTTAAATATATCATAATTTCGTTTTGTGTGTTAATGATCCTGAGAAAATTGTGCTTTTCGAACTAGATTCACATCGTGGAATATTACGAACAAAACTTCTATTGAAATTTTAAATATATCATAATTTCGTTTTGTGTGTTAATGATCCTGAGAAAATTGTGCTTTTCGAACTAGATTCACATCGTGGAATATTACGAACAAAACTTCTATTGAAATTTTAAATATATCATAATTTCGTTTTGTGTGTTAATGATCCTGAGAAAATTGTGCTTTTCGAACTAGATTCACATCGTGGAATATTACGAACAAAACTTCTATTGAAATTTTAAATATATCATAATTTCGTTTTGTGTGTTAATGATCCTGAGAAAATTGTGCTTTTCGAACTAGATTCACATCGTGGAATATTACGAACAAAACTTCTATTGAAATTTTAAATATATCATAATTTCGTTTTGTGTGCTAATGATCCTGAGAAAATTGTGCTTTTCGAACTAGATTCACATCGTGGAATATTACGAACAAAACTTCTATTGAAATTTTAAATATATCATAATTTCGTTTTGTGTGCTAATGATCCTGAGAAAATTGTGCTTTTCGAACTAGATTCACATCGTGGAATATTACGAACAAAACTTCTATTGAAATTTTAAATATATCATAATTTCGTTTTGTGTGCTAATGATCCTGAGAAAATTGTGCTTTTCGAACTAGATTCACATCGTGGAATATTACGAACAAAACTTCTATTGAAATTTTAAATATATCATAATTTCGTTTTGTGTGCTAATGATCCTGAGAAAATTGTGCTTTTCGAACTAGATTCACATCGTGGAATATTACGAACAAAACTTCTATTGAAATTTTAAATATATCATAATTTCGTTTTGTGTGCTAATGATCCTGAGAAAATTGTGCTTTTCGAACTAGATTCACATCGTGGAATATTACGAACAAAACTTCTATTGAAATTTTAAATATATCATAATTTCGTTTTGTGTGTTAATGATCCGTGAGAAAATTGTGCTTTTCGAACTAGATTCACATCGTGGAATATTACGAACAAAACTTCTATTGAAATTTTAAATATATCATAATTTCGTTTTGTGTGTTAATGATCCTGAGAAAATTGTGCTTTTCGAACTAGATTCACATCGTGGAATATTACGAACAAAACTTCTATTGAAATTTTAAATATATCATAATTTCGTTTTGTGTGTTAATGATCCTGAGAAAATTGTGCTTTTCGAACTAGATTCACATCGTGGAATATTACGAACAAAACTTCTATTGAAATTTTAAATATATCATAATTTCGTTTTGTGTGTTAATGATCCTGAGAAAATTGCGCTTTTCGAACTAGATTCACATCGTGGAATATTACGAACAAAACTTCTATTGAAATTTTAAATTTTAATTTCGTTTTGTGTGCTAATGATCCTGAGAAAATTGTGCTTTTCGAACTAGATTCACATCGTGGAATATTACGAACAAAACTTCTATTGAAATAAATCCTGAGAAAAATTGTGCTTTTCGAACTAGATTCACATCGTGGAATATTACGAACAAAACTTCTATTGAAATTTTAAATATATCATAATTTCGTTTTGTGTGCTAATGATCCTGAGAAAATTGTGCTTTTCGAACTAGATTCACATCGTGGAATATTACGAACAAAACTTCTATTGAAATTTTAAATATATCATAATTTCGTTTTGTGTGCTAATGATCCTGAGAAAATTGTGCTTTTCGAACTAGATTCACATCGTGGAATATTACGAACAAAACTTCTATTGAAATTTTAAATATATCATAATTTCGTTTTGTGTGCTAATGATCCTGAGAAAATTGTGCTTTTCGAACTAGATTCACATCGTGGAATATTACGAACAAAACTTCTATTGAAATTTTAAATATATCATAATTTCGTTTTGTGTGTTAATGATCCTGAGAAAATTGTGCTTTTCGAACTAGATTCACATCGTGGAATATTACGAACAAAACTTCTATTGAAATTTTAAATATATCATAATTTCGTTTTGTGTGTTAATGATCCTGAGAAAATTGTGCTTTTTGAACTAGATTCACATCGTGGAATATTACGAACAAAACTTCTATTGAAATTTTAAATATATCATAATTTCGTTTTGTGTGCTAATGATCCTGAGAAAATTGTGCTTTTTGAACTAGATTCACATCGTGGAATATTACGAACAAAACAATAATGCAAATAATAACTATTGGAAGGAGTAAAAACCATTTTTGGAAATATACTTTTTAAATTGAGTAATAATTGTGAACAGCAAACCTATAAAATGCGACAGGTGACTCCTAAGGCAGCTGTATGCCATACAGACAGAAATTTATAGCTACGCCTGTCGCAACCTTATGACCATGTTTATGACTTTCTGTCATTAGCCGTTTATGGAGTGAGTGTAGTCCACTTTACCTGATGAAACGTAAGGGGCAAATGGCGCATAAATGTTTCTCTTAGGACATTAGTAGAAGTGAAATGTAATTATGACAAAAACAGTTGAAGAAACTAACGAAACGTCTCTAATAGCGGTTTATCGGCTAATTTGTATTCCGTTTTCTCCCGCGATATTCTAAATTACGTGTACGAAAAAACGGTCATTTCCTCTACGCTAGGAAGTAATGAACTATAAACAAAGCGAACACAATGTTGTATAATTTTTAATCTCATTTTTGACTGACACCTTTCGAGAATAAATTAAAATATTACATCTTTTATGAGAAATTGAATGAAACGTGGTTTTATACCTTTTGTCCCTCTTAGAAAGCATAGAATTTGAAAAATGTATATTTAAATTTAAAAATATCTACTACACGAATCCTTTTAAATGTATATTATTTATCATGGATCGCACATAACAAATATTAAAATTGTAATTTATGTGCACCTCCCAAAGGTTTTGAAAACAATATATTACATTTTTTTATTTTATTACATATTACATACAACAATATCGTGATGTATAATAAACATAAGTAACATAAGAAGCTACACAACACTTTCTCTCCAATACCAAATGTTTAATGCTAACTATGAATGTAACTATCTTACAGTAATGAAGGAATAATGTAATAGTAACAGATTATTTATCTAATTAGAGTGATGGTAGTCGAGGTACACAATGTTCGTATTGATGATTGCAAATCATTGTTTCATGTTTGTGAGCAAAATATTCTGATAAAGTTCATTATGGATATAGTCAATATAATGAAAGCTTGTCAGATACGGCTTTTCTGTTAATCCAAATAAACTATTTTCTCAACAAAATAACAGTAGCCATACTGTTTTTCAAGAATAGACAAAAGGTAAAACTGATTCATGTTTTAAATTACTATTAAATTAATTTTTTTTAATAAAATAAGAAGCCCTAGATAATAACGTTGTTCAGAAGTAAATATGTTGCGTGTTTAATTTAGATATCATCATACTAAATACCGGCATCATACTAAATAGCATTTTCAACATTAGAAGAAAAAACTTGTGCTTGGTGCTCAATCGTGTTTTATGAACAAGTAGGGAGAAACAACGAAGTGCCGAAGGGCACTTTTCCGTGCGGCGAAGAAAGTTTATTACAAGTGCAATAAGATTTAAACTTATCTTTATTTTAATTTTATCACCAACGGACTGAATTTATGAAAAATCTTCTCATTGTCATTCTGCAATATATATTACTGTATTTCCATTTCTAACTTAAAGTTTATATTTTAAAATTTTTCCTGGTTTAAATGTTATCAGGAGTTTCTTTTCGGCAACATTGGATTTAAGACAACGTTTCACGTTAGTGCAATTAAATACCCCAATTGTGTGTCTGCAAATATTTCTTGATTATTCAATATGATGTAGACGATATTCGTATTATAGACTCGCTTTATAAGTGAAGTGTGATTACAAAAACAGCTGTGATTTATTCGATAAGTTAAAATATATTTGTTACATCACAAGTCGATCTTATATATTTATGTTTATCATGAGACTTTCAAGTTCCTAGTCTCCTTAGTCAGCCAGATTTTTTGTGGATTTTCTAAATATATTAAAATATTTTTCTGGTATAACATTTGCTAAACACCAGTGACAATAAAATTGCAGCTAATTAAAGGAGCACAGTTGTTATTAATGTAATATTAATATTTTTCTCGTGATTCGTGATTCAATTATCCCAAAGAACGAAACAATGTAGAATTTCCCAGAGGAGAAGTTGTTTCGTGACAAATGTAGAATGTCACAGTTCGCGTGTTGCCTAAGAGCCACCTCTCAGCTCAGTGTTACAGCGGACACTCCTGATGTATGAGGTAGGAGAAGAATACACTCTTATCAGAGAACTGTATTGTCAAACATATATTCTTGCACGTACGTTTTCAAAAAATTTTAAATTTGGATGTTAATTTTTGGATGGTTATCCATAAGACAAAAGTAAAAACATTCATTAACTCTCATCGCACGAATCCCATCGATTGAATGCACCATAATCCATCTCAGTTTTTCTCATCAAGAAATGCAGTTTTGTTCATAATTTCAAGTCTATAGATCAGTTAGTTTTCGAGATATCTTGCGGACAGTCAGATAGATTGACAGCCAAACAGGAATGAATTGTTTGCAAACCCCACGAGTGACAGGCTTCGCTATCGCTCTGCCAACAAAGATCTTTAAAATGATGCAAAAGTTGACATTCTTAAAATGCACATTTGAAGTTCTTTAAAAATTAATCTATGGTATTTGGATAAATAAAATTATGTTTTAAATTAATAAAACCCATTAACTCAGTAAAGGAGGACATTATGATATCATTAGACCTAAACATTTCCAAACTATATATATATATATATATATATATATATATATATATATATATATACAAAACTTATAAATATAAAAAGACAAGTTTTATGTGCATCCAACGACATGACCCAAAAACATATGAAAATAGAAAAAAATCAATCTTCATATAACGTTCTAAATCGAATATCGAGTTTTCTACCGTCCTAGTTGGTTTATAAATTAAACTAAATAAAAAATAAATAAATATAATATTTTATTGCATATTTATAACTATATATTAATTACTCGTAAAATTAATAACCTTTTTTGTAAAAACTTTCTGATACAAATAATTACAGTTGTTAGTATTACACACTAAATAAGCCCTTTGATATTTTACAAATTTGTGAAAATAATTTACTAAATATAGTAAATAATTGTGCAAATTTGTAAAACTATCAAACTTTATAAATAGCCAAAATGAATTTTAATTAAAATCACGAACTGTTTACCTCGGTTGCTAATATTTTGTTTGTTTGCAGGTGTAGAATTATTAGTTGCAACATAAAAGTAACATAATTGTCTTGTTTATTTTGAATATATAATGTATTTACGCGTTCTAAATATCTTAAATGTACATAAAATTGATTAAAAAAGGAAGATGTTAATCATGCATTATTAAATTTCAAATTAGATGGTACAATTTCTGGATTATTTATAACCACAGGAAGTGAGTGAAAGGAGCCGATAATAATAGACTCTACTCCCACTGATCTATTCCATCAATTGATGATCGATTTCCAGGTGGGCAGTGCAGATAAGAAAGACTAAATTGGCCTAATTTACTGCTATCGATCAAATTCCACTTTTAGCTTTTATTTAAGGACTAAAGCACATTAAACCAATTTTTCCTAATGCGTATTTTTTTTTTAAAAAAAAATGTAATTTTCAAGGGAAAGATTTTACAGTGTTACATAAGGAATGGTTTGTAACTATTATGTTACAAACAAGGATTATTCTAAAAATGTTTTATCTGTTGTGGAAACAGCTTTACTTTAAAAATACTTCACCAAACTACTACTGCTGTTATATCAAATCCTGAAATGGTATTTTATTTTGTAATTAATTGCCATTATATTTTATGTATATCAGATATACACACACATACAAAGTATATCAGTCGATCCAAGCGATATGTTTAGTGGACGAACGGTTATACCTAACTCTTTGCTTTATGTTTTTTAAATGATTCAACCATAAAGAATCGTTTCAAGATATTTTCACCTATTGTTATGTGCAGGGCGTTCCAAAATTCAAGAATCTAGGTTCGTTTCTCAAGAATTTAAATGTAAAAATTGGGTCAAGTTGTGCATAATTTTTATATTATATTCAATCGTAAAACAACCTTAGCAATGCGAGACAGTCATATCCATCTAAAAGTGTGGAAATGATTTAAAAATGTATCGAAGGCTTATTATTATAGTAAAGCGAATGAGAAATATTAATTAATTTAATATTTAAACGCGAATGGATAATATATTATTTTCTCATTTATTACTCGTTACAAAAATACTGCTTGTAACAGTATATAAATATTGTTACCTATAAACGCTGAAATATTCTGTACAAAAATAACGGTAATTATTTATATCGTGATTAAGATGTCCGATATTACGTAATTTCCTACATAATATATCAGAGATTACTTTAAATTACGTTACTTTAAATTTACGTGTTTAGTAAAAATTATGATATTAAAACAAAGATCGATAAAGTGGCTTATTGGCTTCCGGACCTTTCAAATACAACTGTGAAATTAAAGCCATAAAACTTGACGGTGGCTCCATATGCAACCGTATACTATGCCCACAGATATATATTTTTATAGGTGTGCTTATAGCAAGTTTATGCCTTATGTATGTGTCGTTATCTTTTATTAAAACTTGAAATTAAAAAATAATATTGTATTTTTAATAACAAGGAGATAAATAGGTTATATACAAATATATGGGTTTTTACACTAGTGAAATTACATTCAATAGTTTTTTAAACAATGCTATCGAAATGTTTTTTAATAACTTTTAAAATCATTACTATTGAACCAGAAATATCTTGCAAGAATTCTGGCTAGTGTTTTCATTGGTTATTTAAGATTAATTACATATGTGTTAATTCCATGAACTTAAAACCCTGTAAAACATCCGTTACATTAAAAATATACAAAACTTTATTATTATATTATTATAAAATAGTGTTTTTCTTATTCTTACAGAACATACACTTTCAAGGAAAAAATGCAGAGTAAACATAAATTTGATACTTATTTATAAAGTAGGCCTATGTAGAAATGACAATAATTACTACAAACTACAGTTCCGTTAAAGTTATTTTTAAACCTAAAAAACTAAAAAAATGGTTTTTGACGTTTTGTTGATGTAAAAATTGTTCAGTACTAAGATACAGTATATTAAAATTCTTCAAATTAAAAGTTCTTAAGTCAAGAATTAAGGAACTGTCCAGTTATTTCTTACGAATTCCAATTAAATCAAAATTTGAAATTAATTTTGACAAAAAAATTATGGAAGAATAACATGATATTAAAATCATTGCGTAATTACGTCATATATTTTAGAAGCAATAATAAAGTGGAATCTATTTGGCATTGACTGAGGATCATTTGTTTATCTGTGAAATATTCAGATATAGGTTATTACGGTCGTAAAGAATATTAGGAATGCGTGTCGGAAACGGCTTTCCCGTTTCCACTAAATGTACATATTACCGAACCACATAACCACTAAATGTACATATTACCGAACCACATAACCACTAAATGTACATATTACCGAACCACATAACCACTAAATGTACATATTACCGAACCACATAACCACTAAATGTACATATTACCGAACCACATAACCACTAAATGTACATATTACCGAACCAAATAACCACTAAATGTACATATTACCGAACCACATAACCACTAAATGTACATATTACCGAACCACATAACCACTAAATGTACATATTACCGAACCACATAACCACTAAATGTACATATTACCGACCACATAACCACTAACTGTACATATTACCGAACCACATACCACTAACTGTATCATATTACCGAACCACATAACCACTAACTGTACATATTACCCGAACCACATAACCACTAACTGTACATATTACCGAACCACATAACCCACTAAATGTACATATTACCGAACCACATTAACCACTAAATGTAATATTTACCCGAACCAAATAAACCACTAAATTGTACATATTACCGAACACATAACCACTAAATGTACATATTACCGAACCACATAACCACTAAATGTACCATCATTACCCGAACCACATAACCACTAATGTACATATTACCGAACCACACAACCACTAACTGTACATATTACCGAACCACATAACCACTAACTGTACATATTACCGAAGCCACATAACCCACTAACCTGTACATTATTACCGAACCACATAACCACTAACCCTGTACTATTACGAACCACATAACCATAACTGTACATATTACCGAACCACATAACCACTAAATGTACCATATTACCGAACCACATAACCACTAAATGTACATATTACCGAACCACATAAACCACTATATGTACATATTACCGAACCACATAACCACTAAATGTACATATTACCGAACCACATAAACCACTAAATGTACATATTACGCGAACCACATAACCAATAAATGTACATATTACCGAACCATATAACCACTAAATGTACATATTACCGAACTCACATAACCACTAAATGTACATATTACCGAACCACATAACCACTAACTGTACATATTCACAGTAACCACATTAACCACTAAATTTACATATTACCGAACCACATAAACCACTAAAATGTACATATGTATACCGAACCACATAACCACTAGAATGTACATATTACCGAACCACATAAACCACTAAATGTGATTCTTTGTTTGAAGGTTATTTTTGACGATGGAAGGATTGTGAAGGAAACAGGATTTTTCCGGACATTTGCCATCGTTAAGTGAAACAAGAAAACAGTAACACTAACGTTTCGAGATCTGCAATCTGATCTCTTCTTCAGGTAAAGAACTAACCTAATACATGTATTTAGGTTAGTTCTTTACCTGAAGAAGAGATCAGATTGCAGATCTCGAAACGTAGTGTTACTGTTTTCTTGTTTCACTTAACGATGGCAAATGTCCGGAAAAAATCCTGTTTTCCTTCACTAAATGTACATATTACGAACCACATAAACTGCCCCCATAAGAATAAAAGCAAAAGCCTAACTCCAAGAAACAAAACTTTTCAGGAAATGAGGATTACTAATTTTTTTACCTGCATTAACATTTAAGCACTTCTTCTTAAAAAAATGTTTATGCTAGAAAATGTTATTGATAGGCGAGACCTACAAAATTGATTATGTTGATGTGAAATTTCATAGATTAAGTTTGGTTTTTAATAGAAAAAAGTGGAGTTGGGCTTTTTATGTCACAGTATGGTTTGGTCTGAGGGCGCGCCCCTTGTAAAAGCCCTTAAAAAAAACAAAAAATAAAAAAAAAAAATCCTTCTACGGAGTTAGGGGCTTTTCATCGTCAAAATGGACTTGTTTAGTAGCTACACCTAATTGGCATTATCATATTTTTAAATGTTCCGTTTCGAGTGTATAAAACTGCAGTTTAAGAAAAAAACCAACATGTATGTTATTTATTAGAATTTACCCACATAAAACATAATTGAACTCGAACTAAAAACAAACTAAATATTTATCAAAGTAAAAGTTTATTTTTTAAATTTAAAGCTTGTTACAAAACAATATATTCCTTTAATCAATGATCAATTTTAATTTGTAAGCTAATTTAATAGAAATAAGGAACCTATCACGTTATATTTTTTGACATTAATCAATTTAAAACAGTAAAGTTAACAGAGTACATACAAATATTTCAACAAATTTAACAAACTTGTAAAAAATAAGTTACTTAAATTAGAAAAAGTGTTAAATAGTAGGCGGCCTACTACTAGAAAAAACTTAAATATGTATAACATTGTTGTTGTTTTTAGACATGACTTTAAATAAAAAGAATTAGAAGTAATCTATGGACAAACAATGTTTTTTTCTGGGCACAAGTCATTAGAATAGTGTTTAAATTGTAGACCTATTACACATTTAAGAGAGTACTGGTGATAAATAAGTCCCACTTAAACACACTTTAAACAGTAATAATAATAATAAGATAATTGTAAAACAAAAAACACTTCTGCCCATTTATAGAATTGATCACTATCTACTTTAACTTTTGGCATTAACTTTTGGAAATTAGTTTTTACTCATCACAGTCTCCAATCAAGTCTTGTTCTCCTGATTCTGGAAAGACTTGTCCAAAACCCCGACGGTTGGATGGCCATAAGGGGACACAGTTTTTTCAATAATGTCTTTCTTTTTGGTTATATTTGTAAACCCCGAACTTTATTTATTTTTTCTGGCATAGGAAAACTATTTTGATATACTTGGATTGAATAAAGTTTCAACTCTTTTGAAGGAGATTCTTCATATTTCGTAGAGTACAAAAAGCGTAGTTTTACCTCTGTCAGCAGTTACTTTCACGACATCTTTGAGATATGGCACATTTTCTCGACACTTAAGCTTTTGTTTAGAAGAACAGTCTCTTCATTTATAACAAGTCACTTTCACAAGTTCTTTGATGTCTACCTTTCCCCTACATTAGCTTTTTCAACACATTTAACAAAGTCCTGGAAATCATAGACCTTTCCACTGTGTGTTTCATAGCTAACTCAAACTTGAGATGGTGGAAGGAGTCAGCAGCCATAATAAGACGTGTGCATGGTTCAAAGTAGAAAACATCAATTTATCAACGGAAATCTCGGGGCAGTAATTTACAGATAAACAAGGAGGGAAGGTGACACTGAGCCCAATTTTTGTTTTGTCCCGCACAATTGTCCAGCCAAATACAATCTATGCTTGATTATCCCTGAAATGATAGAAAAAGGAATAAATGCAATTTAAGATGTCTTCTTTTTTTCTTCCATCTTATTGCCTCGTGCCATATCGGACTGCTAGAGGCCTAGTTTTGATTTGATTGGTCCCAAGAGGTACAAAACTTTCATTGAATGCTACCATTTTCTTTGTAAAAACAACCTCCTTGATGTTGTCCATCCTTGGCAGCATGATAACTTTATGTAGATCAGCACAAAAATATAAGGTATCATCAGAAGAAGACTGTTGCTTTGCATGCTGCTTGTAAAGATCTCTAGATATTTCTCGGCCTTATCAATATGACATTTCCAGTTCATACAAATGTCACAGACTTCTGAGACGGATTCTTTTTTGGTAGTGATCATTGTCATGATTCTTTGAACATGAAGCGATGTGCCACATTGCTCGTGGCCAAGTTTGTTAAAAGATATATGAAGCTCATTTTATGACCTTTCTATATAAATCGTACAAAAGTGAACAGTCACATGACTTTTCACATTCCATAAAATCATTATACATTCTTTTGAATGGTCACGTCGTTTGGGAGATACCGCCCGATTTGGAGCATTGCTCCCCTTCTATAATGCGGAGAGATACTGGGATTATAACTCTCAAAAAATATGAATGTTTGATAATATCTCTGTCAATTTTTTTAGGATTAGATGCTTCCCTCTTTTGTCAGTTGAATGGGATGCCATGCAGTCATGGTGTTCTTTGTCAATATATGTTTAATGTGTCATATATATTACAGAATTATTTTTCTTGATTGTAAATCCAAGAGTTGGGTGAGAGAAAAAACCATTTACACACTTGACTGTTCACCCTCGATGTAATTAGAAGAAATAACGAAAAGAAATTTTTTCTGATTTCAGAATCACCACGACGTCTCTTCACAGGCAATTTTGTAGCACACAAAGCAATCAAAATCTCTTCTTTCTGAAAAGTTTTTGTTCCAAAATTCAGTGTTACACTGTTGACGCCATTGTTCTGTAAACTTAGGTGCTGCACTTGTAGCGACAGTTAATACCACAAGGATTACGCAGAGGATGATTATCTTTCAACTTTTTAATCTTTGTCTGTGTCTTTAACACTTGGGGTCATGACATTTTTTTTCCTCCTAAGTCTTTTTGTTCCCCTTTTAATATGTTACACCATCAAGATCTTTTCCATTATTTTCCTTCTCGAGGATCACTTATTTGGAGTCAATTCAATTGGGTTTAAGATTTTTAATTTGATTTGCCCCTTCAACATTTTTTCAGGCACAACAATTTCCTGTGTATTTTTCAGGGTGTGGCAGATTATCAATATACAAAGGGACGACATCTTCTCTTTTTTCTACTTGAGGAGCAGATGTGTTCGTTAATTTTATCCTCATAGTTTAAAGGAACGAGCATTTGTCAGTGTATTTTCAGGGTCTGGTAGATCATTAACATTTACGGGAACAACAGCCTTCAAGTTGATATTTTTTGGGGGCACATTCAAGATCTCTTGCTCTTTCTTCTGATGATGGAACCCAATAACTTGAAGTAACTTGATCTTGGGGTAGGAAAGGAGCTCTTCAAAATTCACAGTTCAAGAACTTCCAGCGAAAATTATCAGGTCCAATCAGCTCATTGGGATAACGTAAATGGACGTTATCTTCATCTATATCTTCTCTTCTTGAGGAACAGTGGATACTTAAGGGTTGCTTCTTCATAGTTGAAAAGGAACCACAAATCCCAGTTGTACTTTCAGGTTCCGATATTTCATTACCATTTAATGATTCAAGGGCCTCCGAGATTACCGCTTTTGGGGAACTACATTTATTTTCTATTTTCTACTTTGGATGAGGCATTGTTTAGAGACACTTTTTAGTGCTAGGAACAACTGTATCGTTTTTTTTGTTTGGTCAGCCATTGAGACAGCATTAAAGCACCCCTTGAGGACATTTTAGTATACGAGTTTTATTTTATTTTAATATTATTTTACCGGCAAACAGCAAACCTAAAAAATAAACATAAACATGTTAGACCACTAATTAAAAAAATATTGAGAAAGTGTTTTTTTAAAGAAACAATATTTTATTTGCTTCTCAAATTTGGTGTAAAGTCTCATTTTTAAGATTTTATTTGTATTTGATTTTAAATTGAAGTGCCAATCAATAGTTTTTAATAGGAATTTCATAAAATAGCATGTTATTTTCACTCATCTTTCAAAAGAAAAATCTCAAACAGATTTCAAGGTAAAAGTTAACATATAAAAAAACCTTATAGGCTCTATTTGATTAAAAAACGAAACGGACAAATAAGTGTTTCGACCAAAAGACAAATCATTTCCTAAACTCTTTTCTGTTGAATAAAGCTAATAAGAAATTATAACAATTGATTGTTAGCAATAGGCAGAACATGAAATAATAAATTAAATAAACTCATGATTTTACGTTGTGAGGAACTAACCAGTGTGAGATGGATTGATGTGTTAATATTTTAAAGAAACTAACACACATCAAATACTGCTGAAAGCAAAAATTAAGTGCTACTAGAATCATTAAGGTATCGATTTGTAAATTTTGAGGTTAGTGTGGTTTTCTGTCTGTAGCAATGTTCCATTTTTGCAACAATCAACTTTCTACAATTATAACTTAAAAAATAAATTACCTGAAGTGGCAGTAGAAAGAAAAATCAGGCTCTCTGCTACACCAATAATAATTGAAAACACTGATACGAATAACTAATGATAACAAAAACACACGTTCATGACACATTAACTTGATAGATAGTTGAGTTACTAAGTGAGAAAGCTGCAACAACAAAAACTCTAGCCATAGTCATGCTGAGCTATGTTTGATGAAAGATGAAGAGCCCTAATCTCCAGGAAAATCTCCTACTTAAGTCTTATGAGAGAAGGCCCACAATTTCCTTGATGCTCTCTCGGGTGGGACTATTGAACCATAAGTCTAAAGGCCCTAATTGCAACTGCTATGCAATTTTAATGCACATTTAATTGTTACATGAGGGGCCATCTTATGTCAAAAACCACGATATATTCGGAGTTAGGGCCAATATAAATTGTAGTAATAGTGACCATGGAGTTTGAATATTTTCGGGCCCTTTTTATGTAATAAAAAGACGTATGTTTATCCGAGTAATCGAAAACAACAAAAAAAGTCAATTTAAAATGATTTTGGGAGTTAGGGCCTTTTAAACTTATGGGGGCAGATAACCACTAAATGTACCATATTTACCGAACCAAATAACCACTAAATGTACATATTACCGAACCACATAACCACAAAATGTACATATTACCGAACCACATAACCACAAAATGTACATATTACCGAACCACATAACCACTATATGTACATATTACCGAACCACATAACTACATAAATGTACAGTATTACCGAACCAAATAACCACTAAATGGACATATTACCGAACCACATAACACTAAATGTACATATTACCGGAACCACATAACCACTAACTGTACATCATTACCGAACCACATAACCACTAACTGTACATATTACCGAACCACATCAACCACTAACTGTACATATTACCGAAACCCACATACCACTACCATGGTACATATTACCGAACCACATAACCACTAACTGTACATATTACCGAACCACATAACCACTAAATGTACATATTACCGAACCACATAACCACTAAATGTACATATTACCGAACCACATAACCACTAAATGTACATATTACCGAACCACATAACCACTAAATGTACATATTACCGAACCACATAACCACTAAATGTACATATTACCGAACCACATAACCACTAAATTTACATATTACCGAACCACATAACCACTAAATGTACATATTACCGAACCACATAACCACTAAATGTACATATTACCGAACCACATAACCACTAAATGTACATATTACCGAACCACATAACGGTTAGGTTCGATTGTAACAATAAACAGAAAAATAAAACACAATTTATAGTTTTTCCATATGACGAATTTATTTTATAATAATTCCAACTTATGTATAACTAATTAACACATTACAATTGATGGAGAAGCAATATTTGTCGTAGTTTTAATAATCTTCAGTTAGGAATATTGCCATCTAAGATCTCATTAAAAGTTATTGTCAGTTAGAACTTAATAATGCAACAGAATCTGGGTTGTTACTTTAAAAAACAATAGTAATGAATAAGTTAAAATTTTTTGGATGTGCCTTTTATTACAAAATGTGCTATCTCTAGCTATTAAATATTCCTGATCAAGAAGTTGTTTGGGCTCACAAACATAATACCAAAATATGTTTTGGTCACTGCATAGAAGCTAATGAATAGTGAAGCTAGTGAATTATAAAAATTAGTATCTTTTTGTACTTTTGTGGGTAAACTTAGGTGTTTGTTATAAAATTCTGAGCTTTCATGTATGTTATTTTTAGTACTAATATAACATATTAAAAGGACAAAACTTATATTAAAAATACTTTGTTTTGTACTTTTACCAATGAGAGTGAAAAGGAAACTAATTCTTGAATTGTTTTTACATTTCAGGATATTGGTGTATTTTCTGTTGATTTATAATGACTCAATTTTGTTATAGGCCTAGTATTTATTACAGTTCGTTATTTGTTATATATCTATTTAAATGTTATTTGTATTGTTATTGTAATTAGAGATTTTATAATGTTATCTGTTTATTTATTGTAATTTATATGAATAGTTATTTTGTTTGACTTGTTTATTTAGTTTTGTTATTAGAATATATAGATGTATATTGTTGTTATTTGTATTAATAGTTTAATATGAACTTATTATTAGCTTATGAATGTATGTGTCAATATGTAGACTTGTTGTTTTGGTTGTCATATGTAAAACTTGGATCTGGTATGAGCTGGGAGTCTGTTGTTGGCATTTCTTTAGTTTAATATAGTATAAGTTATATACCATATAAACATTGTATAATAATGGTAGTAGCATGATTTAGTTTGTTAATTTAATGTGCAGCCGACCAAATTATATTAAAATTTTATGGGATATGTGTAAAGATTTGTCACACGTGCATATTGCACTTGAAAATATGTATTTCCTACAATATATTGTAAAAATAAAGATTTTTGAACTGTGAACTGTGTGAAACATATTTATCTTCCACAATAACCCTGTTACACCATAATCATAGTTCAAAAACTATAAAATATATATATTATGGAGGGGCAGTGGTATAGCACATTTAAGTACATTTTGAATAGTTACGAAAAAAACATTCTGCATTTAGAATCTCATTATTTTGTAGTCAGTTAATATTTGACACCATACCTGTAATAATTAAACCACTTTAATTAATTATCTGACCTACCAATATCGATAATACTGCCTGGACAGCAATTTATGGAGTATTCATATTAGTACTAAATGTGCTTCATTGCAGTATTAAATCAACTGTTATATTACCAACGATAATTGAATGAAACATGCAATAAGTATGTATTGCTGTTTAATACTGAATCGTTGAAATAAATATGTGGTAAATTAGTGTATGCTTATGAAGCATATGTTAAAAACTTTCTCTGATCAAGCACATTTTCAGGTTTTTATTGAAATATAAACCGCTTTATATTATTCATAAAAAACTAGATTGAGTTATGAATGGATAACGACAAAATTGTGTGTACGTGATTCATCACTAGTAGTTCTGTAACTGAAATATATTTACTGATGTCTATTTACGATTGAAAATTATGTACAAGTCATAAAATCAATGCTTGTCCAAGATACTTTATCACGAACTTTACTCAGTTGAAAATGTAAGCAGGGATAATTAAATACAATGTTTATAATTTTATAAACACTTTATCCACGAAATGCAATTTTTTATGAGCCATAGACGTATTTCTTGGTAATATATATTATGCGGAAAGGTATCTTTTACTGTAGAGCACGTGTTTTTGAGTACAGGTCGCTTACTTCACGTCGATGTCTTCGATGTTAAAAACCACTATTTTTTATATTACTGGGATAAGACGTATTGTGGGTAATATACAGGACAAAACATTTTCAACGCCCTGAGAGTATATACCGTACGCTGATGAAACAGAGTTGCATTACTATCACATGATCATAAAAAATGACAACATTTTTATCAATATTTTACAATAACTACAACACCTATATATTAGGTAAATTCATATTTAGAGGACATAAAGTATTACGTATATAAGTATAAACATGTTTATTATGCTTAAATATTGATGGTATGATTTGCATAGTTCGCATCTAAGTTTTCCGGTTCAGAACTTGACGAAACATATTTTCACAATTAATTATACAACTTGTATTATTCTCTAAAATTAATTGTCATTACGTTAGTAGTTTTTCATTTATTAAGCGTTAAAGTATTCAACTGTCTTGAAACGTCGCGTCGTATGATAATACAATATAAACGTTGTATTAATTTGAGACTACAAGAGAAATAATCTTCCAAAATTATGATTGTATATCTGTGATAGTTTCTTAAATGAAAAATACAAGTAAAACACACATACTGTCAGGAAGACGGTAAATTAAAAGAAATAGACCATTTGTTGAATTTATCCTGTATGAGAAGATATTACAGAGCATCTAAACGGAGCATGGTATGAGTATCTTAATGAGAGCTTTGATGGGAGTTTTTATCTATGATTTTATACCATTCATACGGTGTGAAATATAAAATCCCTACTTTTAATTGTGAAAAAGAAAATCCGGGTGAAAACATTTATGTCATTGAATTTACAATTTATACAAATTTAGTACAAACAGTATTTGGTTATCTTCCGGTCTAAAAAGCTTATTTTAACTCATATGCAAATAGCATGTATAAATATTTAAATGTGTTCATAAAATGCATAAATTATATAACGAAATAACACATAGTATACTAGCTGCTTCGCACGGCTTCGTACGCTTTTATTAAGCTTTGCCAGTGTATGAGCACTTTTGGTTCAATGAATTATATGTTCAATGCCAACGTAGAGTTTGTCTTGCTGCTACGTTCAAGAAAATTTTCCAAAAGTGTATGTTTATAGCCATTGTACACGTACACGTAAATGTACTTTATTATAAAGTGGTCTAACACTGAAGCCCCATCACCTTCAACTTAGCGCTTTCAAATAGTGTGTGGCTATTTAATATACATGACTGTCTCGTTATTGCAGTTTAAAATGTGCAGGCGCTTTAAAGACTTTTGTAAAAGATCTTTTGTAACTCCACCTTGGTGGTGATTTACATCAGTGGGCATAACATGCAAACTATCTACGTGGAAAAATACATATACTTACAAATTTTCATAATGATCTGTGAAATACTTAACGGTTGTATGAAGGACATTCAGAGAAACATTCATATATATAGTTGTAGCTCCGATGACCTATATCTAAGAATATTTGTTATATTATGGAAGACATCTTATATAGGCTACTTATGCACCGAAAGGAAATGAGGTGACTTGCACGAAAAACTAAGAATACTTTGTTGGCTACCCTTAATAATACATAGCAATGACGCTAGCTATAGAATTTTAATATTAGTGAGAAATCTTTGAAGTAATTTATAAGTTATTTGTAACTGATGTAATCTTAATACTTTTCTCGTGCTTCACCATTTCATTACTCCAAATAACAAAAAGTGTAGAATTTCCCAGAGGACAAGTCCTTTCGTGACGAATGTGGTATGTCACAGACTGCGAGTTCGCGTGTCGACCAGAACCTCCTCTCAGCTCCTAACGTGAAGTCGTTATGTTTCAATGGGCACTCCTGGTCTACACAGTGAAAGTAAAGTACATTTGTATCTGTTATAGAACTGCTTACTTACTTGTACGTGCAGGCACACACGTTATTACTTAAAACAGTGAGAGAATAAAGATTAATAACATGCAATGTTGTAAAATCAGTAGTTACTGCCCTGTGGGAACCTATCACTGATAATTTAATATACCTAAAAATATTGAAATTTAAAAGTACGTTGTTGATATTTCGTAAATTAGGGGTATGTTTGTTTTTGGTTCACAACGAGAAGTTATATATCTTGGTTAATTGACAAACCAGATATTTTTAATAATTTTTTTTCTTGAAATAAACAAAAATCCGTACGAAACTTTTCTAAAAGGTAAACATATTTTATTTTAATGTATTTGAAGAAAAATTATATATTTATGTGTTATGCTTGCATATTATTTTTAGAAGAAAGGATTTATTTTACGTTGTTTAGAGATCTTTAAAAACCTTGCCGTTCCAGCAAACAGCCAATGCCATTTTATACATAATCGACTTACTTATGAAAAGTAAAAACTGCTATATGCAAATTTTCATAAATTAATGTGTTCAAAATTAGGGTTACATTTTTTCGTTTTCAAAGCCTCTTTTTTCAGAACAATTTCAGTAAACTTTATTTTATATCCATCTGGAATTATTGATGGAAAGGTAATATTCAAAACGGGATTGACTCCCAGAGGTTGTTTTAAGCTTTCACAATTTTGTTGTTATATTTATATTTTTGCTTTGTCGTCCTTAGTTTACATGTGTAAACTGGATATACTATTCCATTTAGCGTAACCTACTGAGTACATGAGTAAAGTATATTTAAGAGGCGGTGGCAGTTTATTCACCGTCTTCAATGCAGAATTTAATTTCTGAGTATTATTCTGTAGAGAAGTGCTTTTTAATTTAAAGTCTTCCTCGGTAGATCGAATTATGAAAGTTAGTATATAAATCTGTATTGTATTTTCAACGAAGGATTTGCATTTCATACTGTTCTAGGAGTGAGGCTACGGGTGTCTAACAGAGAGTTCATGGATTTAATTACAGCGTTACAGCGGTGTTAATAAATATTTCCAAATCAGATTGTTTCTCCTTTACAATGTTTAGTAACAGCAAAAGCAAATCAATCATAAAAATCACCTCCTCCCTATGGACGTGAAGGGCAAACCCAGAAACATTAGCACAGTTGTAATGCTATAAAAGGCAATTATGGTGTGAAATATTTATATTGTAAAACACAGTACTCAGGAGAGGCTAATGGGATGAATACAAACGGGTCATTCAACGTTCTGATTAATGGCTCTTGACCTAACAAAGGTTAAAGCAACACCTCTATTAGCTTTTATGTAGCACTGTGACTGTGGGACTATAACGTATTGAGTTCTGTGGCAATCTAAAACAGGATCTCAGATTGTACTGATTTTTATAATTCGATTTGTAGCATATACGAGAATACTTTTCATTCAAAATCCATGGTTCTAAATTGTGTGACTAATGACAAATTGAACACAATTACAATAAAAAATAGTTTGTATACTTATAGTGTAGGCGATATTTTTTTTATAAATAATAATAAGATCAGACAATTTTCATTTTATTCAACCCTAAAATTTATTTTCTCTTCATTTCCGACTAACCAGACATCCTCGTTATGTAAGGAGGGTTGGGATCATCTTTAGTTGGAATTACCTTTAGTAGTCACTCCTGGGGGGTGTCTGATTGGAGGATACCTCTATCACCTCAACCACTACACATTTGGAAGACTCTTGGAAGACGCAGTTGGAATCTTCCAAATTTTGAGGCTACAACAGCCTTGCAGACTCTGAGGAGACGATAAGTGTTTCCCTCACTCCTTAAAAGCTAATGACGTAAATATACGTCATGCGTAAAATAACGCACATTAAGGACGTGCACGTACGCAAAATGACAATAACGAATATAAATATATTTTAGCACCTTGTAATTATGTTCATGGTTTGCGTAATCTTAAATTATGTTGTGATAAACTGTTGCATAGAGTACCGGATATTGCTATAAGGACAAAATAATGTCGTTCGGTACCTAGTTCGTAATCTGCTGCGGATCCTAAGAAAACGATGTATACGTCATAAGCTTACTCTTTCGGTGATTTCGTTCATTAAAAGTTGTACTGTGCTTTGTTTTAATCTACATATATAAAAGAAAGTCGTGTTAGTTACACTATTTATAAGTCCAAGAACGGCTGAACCGATTTGGCTGAAAATTGGTAGGGAGGTAGCTAAGAACTGGGAGAAGGACATAGGATACTTTTTATCCCGTTCCCGATTCAGGATTCCGCCCCACTGGTCTCTAAAAGTTACAGAAATACCCGTAAGAAATGCATTGCAGCAAACATATGTTATTAAGTGAAAGAAGCCTTTTCAAATTTAATCAGCTGTTCATTGTAAACATATATAATGCGACAAAAGAAATATATATTTTACATCATTTAATGACTATTTTAAATTTCTTTACACTTATAGTTTGAAAGCCTAGAGTAAGCTTAAGAGAAACAGCAAATTTTGTTTCAACTGTTTTTTCTGCAATCACTGTTAAGCCATACATAGACTTTACTATCCAGATAATACAAATCAAATTTTAATTTTTTACAATTCAAAGCAGTTATCTCTGCATCTCCAAGTCAGATACGTACATTATTTGCTATCATCATTTCGACAAGCTTTCCATCGAACCCATCTAACCTGTGGCACAAATACACAAGGATAATATGTCAGAAGATATTTTACATCTAATTCGTGTCAGTTCAATAAATTACGATCTTGAAATGAATGAGGAGATACATAATCGGGCCTTGCTCTTGATCGAAGACATGAGTTATCTCATGTGTGGTAGTTTTATTAGTCAGGTTAGGAATGCCAGCGCCAAATCGTAAAATGAATGACACATTTAATCGAGAATTGGAATGGGAACGTGAATATGATCACCAGGAATTAGGATTTAGTAGTTCAAACAAATGTGCCCCTGATGAACCCCCAACAAAAGGAAGTTTATGATACATTAATGAAGGCAATTGATGATGGAAACGGTGGTTTATATTTACATGGTGGAACTGGTAAGAACATTCCTCATGTCAGTAGTTTTTAGCCACTGTTCGTGCAAGATCCAACATTGCAGTTTCAGTTGCTTCTTCTGGAATAGCAGCCACATTGCTAGAAGGATGTCGTACGGCACATTCTGCATTAAAATTGCCGTTAAATCTTCAATATATTGAAGAACCAACGTGCAACATTACAAAGCGCTCCGCTTTTGGCGAAAGTTATATCAGAATCGAAGATCATCATCTGGGACGAATGCACAAATAGCGCATAAACGTGCATTGGAAGCAGTTAACCTAACATTGCAAGATCTACGTAATGACTCAAAATGTTTTGGAGGCGCAACTATTTTACTGTCTGCCGATTTCCGCCAAACATTGCACTAATTCCCAGTTCGACTGCTGCCGACAAAATAAACGCTTGCCTCAAATCATCGAATCTATGGCTCTATGTTAGGAAACTTCAGCTGACAAACAAACATGAGAGTTTGTTATTGCTGAACGATACATCTGCTGAAGATTTCTCTGAGTAAATTGTTGACTATCGGTAATGGTCGAGTACCTGTCGACGAATCGAGCGGATTGATTTCATTTCCTCGGAATATCTGTAACTTTGTCTCATCGAAAGACGAAATCATCAATAAAGTATTCCCAAACATCATTACTAACCTCAAAAATAATGAATGGTTGAGTGAGCGAGCAATTTAGGCAGCTAAGAATAAAGATGTAGATGACAAACTGCATAATTCAGAATGAATCATTGGTACACTGCATTCTTTCAAATCTGTTGACTGTGTAACAAATGCAGATGATGCCACCACCAACTATCCAATTGAATGTTTAAAACTCCTTGGATGTACCTGGCACAATTTACAACTAAATATTGGTTCTTTAGTAAATCATGCTTCGAAACTTATACCAACCAAAACTGTGCAACGGAACAAGTTTTGGTGGTAAGTAAATTGATGAACAATTTGATTTACACCACAAATACTCAAAGGTGAGGAAATTCTCATTCCGAGGATCCCGATGATCCCACCCGACATGCCATTTGAGTTTAAAACGGTTTCAATTTCCGATCCGTCATGACTGTAAATACGTCCACAAGGCCAATCGTTGAAAGTTTGTGGTCTTAATCTCAAACATCCATGTTTTTTTTCCCATGGCCAATTAAATGTGGCATGTCCACGGGTCGGAAGACCATCCGCGTTATTTGTTTTTCGCGCCTAATAAAAAAACAAAAAATGTAGTTTATCACAAGGTGCTACAATAAATGGAAAATAAAGATTAATTGAATAATTATATTTTTTTTATTTACAATTATCCTAATTTAAATAGTAAAAAATGTGATCATGTGATATTGCCTTTAAGGCGGGACAAAGTTCGCCGGGTCAGCTAGTATTGAATAAAAATGATAATGAAGTGTTCTGCATTTTATTATTATGTATAGCATTTTGATATTACAGTAGTTATTTACATTCTTTTCTATTTTATTATAATTTTTATTAAGAAATACGTCTTTACTTTGGTTTGTAAGTAAATAGGAAAACTTTTTCAACACATAATATATTTTCAAATACTTATCACTTTAGAACCTTTAATGTGGTTCACTAAGGATTAAAGCTACGCTTGCTAATAATAGCACCACTAGTGTTATTGTTTGGTAATAAATAATTTTACACTTCAATCGCCAGATTCAACAGTGAAATAGATCTATCGATTGTTATCCCGCTTTATACTTATAAAACTTATACTTATACTTATACTTAAACTTAAACTTATACTTATGAACTTTCGTTTAGTTCAGCATCACATTTGAACTTTCATCCTCAGACTTGAAGATCACTATAAGTATGTCTATAGGCCTGGAGATTAAGTAATACAATGCTAAAGATCATTCCAGCAGCTATTGAAGCTGTATTGTATTGGATCATACGTGGTGATAAATATATTTGATGTATTCTCATCGATCTCGTGACAATTTACTCAAACTTGACCTTGTGACTTGCTCTCTGATCCATCTTTTGGCGGTTATTAGATCAACCATCGTGATAAATAGATCTGATGCGTTCCCATCGGTTTCGTGACACTTTTCTCTAACTTGACCTTGTGTCTTGCTCTCTGATCTATCTTTTGGCGGTTATTAGATCAACCATCTTGATAAATAGATCTGATGCGTTCCCATCGGTCTCGAGACACTTTTCTCCAACTTGACCTTGTGTCTTGCTCTCTGATCCATCTTTTGGCGGTTATTAGATCAACCATCTTGATAAATAGATCTGATGCGTTCCCATCGGTCTCGAGACACTTTTCTCCAACTTGACCTTGTGTCTTGCTCTCTGATCTATCTTTTGGCGGTTATTAGATCAACCATCTTGATAAATAGATCTGATGCGTTCCCATCGGTCTCGAGACACTTTTCTCCAACTTGACCTTGTGTCTTGCTCTCTGATCTATCTTTTGGCGGTTATTAGATCAACCATCTTGATAAATAGATCTGATGCGTTCCCATCGGTCTCGAGACACTTTTCTCCAACTTGACCTTGTGTCTTGCTCTCTGATCTATCTTTTGGCGGTTATTAGATCAACCATCTTGATAAATAGATCTGATGCGTTCCCATCGGTCTCGAGACACTTTTCTCCAACTTGACCTTGTGTCTTGCTCTCCAGTCCTGGACTCTCTTCTCCATTATTGGACTCTCATCAAAAGGAATTCCACTGTTTCAATATTTTAATAATTCTCTTGCTATATCCAGTTTGGACACTAGTACATCCATATAAAGCAGCAAGAGGATTTCATATAAATAAAATGTGTTATGTATTAAAATTACATATTTTCACTTTCAACTGTACTTCGGTTCTTAACTTGAGAATTGAACCTTGTAGTTCTACAGATACAAGTATCTCATAGAAATATTAAAATTCATTGTTTCTTATGACGAGAGTCAAAGCTGCTGGCGGAAGGGAGTAGTGGGATGGCGACAGTTAATTTAGACAACGGAACAGTAGGAGGCGAATGCATTAGCCTAATTACTTGTAATTTGTTGGTCCGGAACATTAACTAAACACCAATATCGCTGTAACTGCGCGAACATAATCTACTCTAATTAACTTGTTGGGTTAATTTGATCCTTGCAAACTTTTTTTGCACATACCACACCAGTGTTCTGATTAAATTGAATTGATACATTAAAATGCATTTGTGTCCATTTAATTGTATAGTGTGATTCACGCGAAATGGAGATGAGCGTTATAATTTGGTATATAATTTGAACATCGGTCATTTTCTGTATACTTAAGTATACAAACACAAATGAATCAATTGTATAATACTAAATTGAATTTTGAATTTGATAATGGCAGTAATGTAAATAGAATGGTTATTTACTTGGGAAACTAGAAGTAAACAATTGAAAATATGAATAGGTCCTACGTAAAATCGAAACTAATGAAATGTTTGATTTATATAGATCCCTATTAAGATAGCACTCATTTTTCTTACACTAAAGATTTGATATCCAATTTTTTTAGTATAGGAAGAGTGTTGGTGGACTTCTGGAGCTTTAGTTGAAGTTCAAAGGCCTTTTCCTCTTTAGAAAATGCTCTTACAAAAACGTATACGTTAATTACAATCTTCAAAGTAGCATGGACTGAACATTTCTTAGAACTAAAGGAGTTTGAAGGAAAACGAAAGATTCCTTACAAGTATCCAAGGATATTAAATAAGCCTTAGATGAATCTTATGGGAAAATATCTTCAAAACAGTAAGTTGAAAAATTGTCACACGGTTGACGTCTTGTGATTAATCTCTGTTAGATTAATCTCTGATTGTTGATTAATTAAACATCAACCAATCATGATTATGCTCCGCCTTTTGAACTACGTACACAGAAGGATGGGTATTATTGGCAGTATCATTTTGACATCTGTTGACTAAAGATAGATCCCACAGCGAAGGCAAAATATTTGGAGGGTTTAATTATATAAGCCATTTTTGCTACTGCGTGAACCTAGAAATATTTTATGTTACTTACGAAATTCTCGCCTAAATCTAAGAACTTTTATAACCAATCAGTAGCAATATAAAATATATAGCCTGTTCGGTTACAAAAATTGAAAATACAGTCTTAATGTACCAGCTACATCTTTATCGCACTCGAATCTTTCACTTACTGAAGGAGAACGCATTGATTAAACCACAGAGCTCTTGCTTCATATATATATATATATATATATATATATATATATATATATAAAATGATTTAGAACACAGTTATTATAGAACGTATTATACGTATCGGTATTAGCATACAAATATTACCAGAAAATCCGATATAAACAGCCACGATATAAAAATAGCGAAAGAATACTACACAGTGGTGTACCTATAGGAGGGATGAAACCTCTCCCCCGAAGATCCCTTGAATAAAATAAACTATTAGTACAAGTTATTACCATTTTAATATTTACCTTGAATTAGGTGTATCTTAATAATTAACACACACATATAGATGTATTCATATTTATTCCATACTACCTGATGTGGTGTGCTCCACTCAGAATTACCCCCTCCCGCTCCCCCCTTCAAAGCGTAGCCCTAGTTACGTCACCGATACTGCTGTACAATATGAGCTGCAGCGCTTAAAACGTGTTAAGTTAAAGTAAATCATATATTCCTTTTATGTTGATTCTATGTGTTCCACTGTAGTATAGTGGAAATTAAAACAACGAGACAGGGAACATTTTCCTCTCTAAGAGTCTCTAAAAGGTTGGCTTCAGAAAGGTGGATCCTTAAATCCTCCTCTCAGGCACTGTAATTCTACCTCTCAGAAGCAGAAATCTTATGTTTCTAGTTTTTAAAATGTATTAGTAATACTAAAAACAATTCAAAGACAATTCCTTACTGAACTGCAGTGCAGTTTTATGCACAGACAATGGAAAACGTACTACTCTGATTAGTAAGGATTCTTTCTGTAAAACCCATTTTGTTTCCTTTGATACTCTCCCTTATTTGAGGTTACGAAGCACTGACGTGGGCCCTTCTAGAGAGGTAATTTGATAAACATCGATATAGGTATAAATGCGTGGAAAACATAGATTTAGAGACTTTAAGTAAATTTAATCTCTTATACAAAAATCGTTTATTATGTTTGATTACTTTATTCCGGAATTATGGCACGCAAAACCTAGAAATGAGTATTTATAAATAACATGTGAAAATTAGGCTTATTTAAATCTTTTTTAAACATTAAATACAGAAAACTGATACAAAGTACATTACTATAAATAAATAATTTTGTTAAAAGGTACATATGTGCATATTTACTTATTAGTTTTAGAGGTTATTCAAACTTACACTGAAGACTTAACATGACTGAAAAATGTATGTAAAATAAAACTTTTGAAAAAGGCTGTAGTATCCGATGTTTTATGCTAATTATAATTATAATCCTAATTGAGAAGTTAGTAATATAATTACAATAGAATAGAATATGATTTATTTTTGAAAATATTACAATAACACATTATATACAATGGTATACACAATGTAATAAATCAATAAAGTAACCTAAACAACCAAATGTATACCCAATGTACAAACCTAATGAGCAAACTTAAATAAAAATTTAACATTCTTGTAAATAAAGTTTAAAAAACACTCGTAAATTAAAAGAAATATTCTCAAAAATAACTAGGGCCTCTAAAGGCCTGTGGAGAGGTTCCTTTTATAACAAAAATCTTTTTCAGCTCAAAGAAAATTTCAACAAAACTTTGATTTTTTTTATAAGCTCCTAAAAAAAAATTATTAAAAGTGTGCTGCTGCAGTTACAAAGCAAATGAAAACCACTTAAAAAAATTCAAACTAAAATTTACTGTTACCTTCTTTAATTAACTAGGAATCTATGAAGAGAAGAAAATCTAATTTATCAAACCCAATAACCACTTCTTTAATGTCTTTTAAAATAACTTTATATTCTCACAACTAATAATTGAAGAAATTATACTAAACTACTTTAATATTATAATTATTATTAATATTAGTTATAAGTCCAGTTTACATTTCTATTAGTGAAGCTTCTTGGATATGAACTGAACATGAACCTAGAATCAATAAAATATTACGTAGAGAATTTGGAAATTTGTCTTAAAATGGAATTGCTAAAGAAGTAATTATACGGTGTGATGTTTTAAGTAATCTTCATCAGCGTCAAATATCGAGTTCAATTATTTAAATCTAATTTAATATTTGTACTTTTTTCACAATAGAAGTTACAAAATGTCCTTAGCTAAAATGCTCTGAATAGTTCACAAGCCAGTTCTTACTGGGTTTCCATAAAGTATTAAACTATATAAATATCTTAAAAATTCATAAATATCTTACAGGAAGAAATAATTCTTGTATAGTTTTGTTCGTGTTGAATAAGTCCTTGAACTTAATTAATTTCAAAGACCAGGCTTTAGGTCTTTTGAAAAGAAAGAAGCAATTTGTGGCTCCCAGTGCGTAAGCCCTTATTGTTGAACGCTATAAAGTTTTTCAATTATACTCCACCACTCCAAGTCCCAGTGCAACTCGTAATGTACAGTCTGCTTCACTGCACAATAGCACACTTGTGTAGACAGTTGCCTGGTGTACCACTTTACGACAACCGTAACTTTATTATGTGTTTATTTTTATATAATATTATCTGTAAGTTTTCTACATACTGTCTATTTAAAGTAAGTACACTATGAAAGCAATGAATACAATCCAAACTACAGCGTTAAGGATGTTGATAAAAATACCGTAAATTTTAATTTATGTAGAAAAAAAACATTGGGAATTTCAATAAAATAATTTTTAATACTTTGGGAACGCTTCATTCAATGTGAATAATAAATTTAGTTCTAGTTCACCTGTCAATCATATATTGTTGGGATCACATTTACTTATCATTCTAGAGAATTTCATTAGCTAATATTCATTACATTCGAAATATAATACAGACTCTAAAAATGTTATCAAATTTTTGTTTGATTTAATTAACATACAAAGTTTTGTTCTCAACCACGACAGGGTATTTATTTACTTAATACATTCTAAATACATTTTAGTAGCAGTACATCGGAATGTTAATTTGTATTATTTTCAAAAGGTTAGAAAAGTGTGGGACCTTAATTAAAGTTCTATACGTAATGCCTGAACTAGGCTGCGGTTCAGAAAGATACAAAAAGTATAGAGGAAGTTAAAATTTATCAGCTAGTTTGAAGGTACTGATTTAAAGTAATATTTACCAGAAGTAAACTATCCTTGTACAAAGTGCAAGAAGTCTGTAGTACATAAAACAGATAAACAATAAATTTATAATGTAAGTATTATAAATAATATTTATTGGCTGTGAAGTTTTTGTCCTTCTTTGTTTTTCACGCTTAAATTCCTGAATTCGCAATCTCCTGAATACGTTCATTTTACGCTATATTCTCCAATGCACATTAGTGAGTATCTTATGTTCATTAAATTTAGATTTGTGTTATTGACAGATAATCTTATTCAGTCTTTAGTTAGTTGTCAATGAATGTCTGCTAGTACGGTGGAATGTGGCGTGCATGTCTGGTGGTCAGGCCGCGAGAGATACTATGATTCCTTCCTGTCTAATCTACAACAGGTTATTTACTCCACTCGATTCTAGAAGCTAACCACATTTCTGGAAGTTTTTTAGTGTTTTTATATTTGAGTTCAGATTAATAGGGTCTTTCACGGTTTAGTTTTACCAGTATGAGATATTGCCAGCTCTCTTGGTTTCAGGGTGAATAGAGTGAACATCGTTTAATGAAAAACTGGCATCCCCATAGGTGTCACCCTGCTCTAATAAACGCCCATATTTATTTACACAAAATAATAATAGAAATGGGAAGGCGAAGTTTGAATATCTGGAACCGGACTAGATACCCTATGTTGGAGATTTATACTTAAAATATCTAAATCAACTATAGTATTAATTATGGAACATTGATCAGCATTATTAAGTAGTAGTAGTAAAACTTAGAAATGTGTATAGTAAAATCTCATACACATCGTTTTAAATCTCATTATGATAACTTACCATTGAAATGAACCCCCTAAAGATAAATTAAGTAGCTTAAATGTATGTGGACTCTCATGCAATTTGGGAAATATAAAATTTGATTGCAATGCAATCAAAAGACTTTTTAGTGCAATACATTTTAAGAATAGGACTTATAGTGAATGTTAAGGCAAAATATGAGCAATAAGTTTGATATGGAAAACCAAATGGAAACAAACCGATGAGGTTAAATCCAATATATAATCTTATCACTTTAAAGAGCAGTTTTTATTATTAGATAAACTGTTCAAAATTCCCAAAGGTCTAATTTCCTAAGAACGGTATAAAAAACAAAATTTGCTGTTCAAATATAACATTACTTTTCTAAATATCAAACAATAAATAAAACTATTATCAATTGTGCCCAAAGTGATAATGGAACAATGAGGTGTGAAACTGAAACGAATGATATTCGGATATCAAGTTACGTAAAAGAAGGTAAGACATCAAACAAGGAACGAGGCGCAAGCACCTGGTGCATACATAAAAAAACAACAACAGCTTTTTATAGCTCGTTAAGTTTAGCTGCGGTGTAAAACAGATACTGCATGTCGACCTTCTCACAAGATCAGACATTGAACAAGGAACGAGGCATAAGTACCTGGTGCATACATAAAATAACAACAACAGCTTTTTATAGCTCGTTCAGTTTAGCTGAGGTGTTAAACAGATACTGCATGTCGATCTTCTTACAAAATCATATATATAAAAAGGAACAAGGCGTAAGTACCTGATGAATACAAAAAACAACAACAACAGCTTTTTATAGCTCTTTCAGTTTAGCTGAGGCGTTAAAGAGATACTGCATGTCGATCTTCTCACAAGATCAGACATCGAACAAGGAACGAGGCGTAAGTACCTGGTGCATACATAAAATAACAGCAACAGCTTTTTATAGCTCGTTCAGTTTAGCTGAGGTGTAAAACAGATAAAGCATGTCGATCTTCTTACAAAATCATATATAGAAAAAGTAACGAGGCGTAAGTACCTGGTGCATACATAAAATAACAACAACAGCTTTTTATAGCTCGTTCAGTTTAGCTGAGGTAAAACAGATAAAGCATGTCGATCTTCTTACACAAAATCATATATATAGAAAAAGTAACGAGGCGTAAGTACCTGATGAATACAAAAAACAACAACAACAGCTTTTTATAGCTCTTTCAGTTTAGCTGAGGTGTTAAAGAGATACTGTATGTCGATCTTCTCACAAGATCAGACATCGAACAAGGAACGAGGCGTAAGTACCTGGTGCATATATAAAATAACAACAACAGCTTTTTATAGCTCGTTTAGTTTATCTCAGGGGTAAAACAAGTACTGCATGTCGATCTCATCACGAGATCAGATATCGAACTTGGAACGAGGTGCCTACCTCGAGGTAAGTACCTGGTGCATACATAAAATAACAAAAACAGCTTTATATAGCTCGTTCAGTTTAGTTTATCTAAGGTGTAAAACAGAGTACTGCATGTCGATCTCATCACGAGATCAGATATCGAACTTGGAACGAGGTGCCTACCTCGAGGTAAGTACCTGGTGCATACATAAAATAACAACAACATCTTTTTATAGCTCGTTTAGGTTATCTAAGGTGTAAAACAGATACTGCATGTCGATCTTCTTACAAGATCAGACATCGAACAAGGAACGAAGCGTAAGTACCTGGTGCATACATAAAATAACAACAACAGCTTTTTGTAGCTCGTTTCAGTTTATCTAAGGTGTAAAACAGATAAAGCATGTCGATCTTCTTACAAGATCAGACATCGAACAAGGAACGAGGCGTAAGTACCTGGTGCATACATAAAATAACAACAACAGCTTTTTATAGCTCGTTCAGTTTATCTAAGGTGTAAAACAGATAAAGCATGTCGATCTTCTTACAAGATCAGACATCGAACAAGGAACGAGGCGTAAGTACCTGGTGCATACATAAAATAACAACAACAGCTTTTTATAGCTCCTTCAGTTTATCTAAGGTGTAAAACAGATACTGCATGTCGATCTTCTTACAAGATCAGACATCGAACAAGGAACGAGGCGTAAGTACCTGGTGCACACATAAAATAACAGCAACAGCTTTTTATAGCTCGTTCAGTTTAGCTGAGGTGTTAAACAGATATTGCATGTCGATCTTCTTACAAAATCATATATAGAAAAAGGAACAAGGCGTAAGTACCTGATGAATACTCGAAATAACAACAATAGCTTTTTATAGCTCGTTTAGAGTATCTCAGGGGTAAAACAAATACTGCATGTCGATCTTCTCACAAGATCAGACATCGAACAAGGAACGAGGCGTAAGTACCTGGTGCATACATAAAATAACAGCAACAGCTTTTTGTAGCTCGTTCAGTTTATCTAAGGTGTAAAACAGATAAAGCATGTCGATCTTCTTACAAGATCAGACATCGAACAAAGAACGAGGCGTAAGTACCTGGTGCATATATAAAATAACAACAACAGCTTTTTATAGCTCGTTCAGTTTATCTAAGGTGTAAAACAGATACTGCATGTCGATCTTCTTACAAGATCAGACATCGAACAAGGAACGAGGCGTAAGTACCTGATGAATACACGAAATAACAACAACAGCTTTTTATAGCTCGTTTAGAGTATCTCAGGGGTAAAACAAATACTGCATGTCGATCTCTTCACAAGATCAACAAGATAGAACCGAAGTACCTGGTGCATACATAAATACAACAGCAACAGCTTTTTATAGCTCGTTCAGTTTATCTAAGGTGTAAAACAGATAAAGCATGTCGATCTTCTTACAAGATCAGACATCGAACAACGAACGAGGCGTAAGTACCTGGTGCATATATAAAATAACAACAACAGCTTTTTATAGCTCGTTCAGTTTATCTGAGGTGTAAAACAGATAAAGCATGTCGATCTTCTTACAAGATCAGACATCGAACAAGGAACGAGGCGTAAGTACCTGGTGCATACATAAAATAACACAACAACAGCTTTTTTATAGCTCGTTCAGTTTATCTAAGGTGTAAAACAGATAAAGCATGTCGATCTTCTTACAAGATCAGACATCGAACAAGGAACGAGGCGTAAGTACCTGGTGCATACATAAAATAACAAAAACAGCTTTATATAGCTCGTTTAGTTTATCTAAGGTGTAAAACAAGTACTGCATGTCGATCTCATCACGAGATCAGATATCGAACTAGGAACGAGGTGCCTACCTCGAGGTAAGTACCTGGTGCATACATAAAATAACAACAACAGCTTTATATAGCTAGTTTAGTTTATCTAAGGTGTAAAACAATTACTGCATGTCGATCTCATCACGAGATCAGATATCGAACTAGGAACGAGGTGCCTACCTCGAGGTAAGTACCTGGTGCATACATAAAATAACAAAAACAGCTTTTTATAGCTCGTTCAGTTTATCTCAGGGGTAAAACAGGTACTGCATGTCGATCTCATCACGAGATCAGATATCGAACTAGGAACGAGGTGCCTACCTCGAGGTAAGTACCTGGTGCATACATAAAATAACAAAAACAGCTTTATATAGCTCGTTTAAGTTTATCTCAGGGGTAAAACAAGTACTGCATGTCGATCTCATCACGAGATCAGATATCGAACTAGGAACGAGGTGCCTACCTCGAGGTAAGTACGTGGTGCATACATAAAATAACAAAAACAGCTTTATATAGCTCGTTTAGTTTATCTAAGGTGTAAAACAAGTACTGCATGTCGATCTCATCACGAGATCAGATATCGAACTAGGAACGAGGTGCCTACCTCGAGGTAAGTACGTGGTGCATACATAAAATAACAAAAACAGCTTTATATAGCTCGTTAAGTTTATCTCAGGGGTAAAACAAGTACTGCATGTCGATCTTCTTACAAGATCAGACATCGAACAACGAACGAGGCGTAAGTACCTGGTGCATATATAAAATAACAACAACAGCTTTTTATAGCTCGTTCAGTTTATCTAAGGTGTAAAACAGATAAAGCATGTCGATCTTCTTACGAGATCAGACATCGAACAAGGAACGAGGCGTAAGTACCTGGTGCATATATAAAATAACAACAACAGCTTTTTATAGCTCGTTCAGTTTAGCTGAGGTGTAAAACAGATAAAGCATGTCGATCTTCTTACGAGATCAGACATCGAACAAGGAACGAGGCGTAAGTACCTGGGGCATACATAAAATAACAACAACAGCTTTTTATAGCTCGTTCAGTTTATCTAAGGTGTAAAACAGATAAAGCATGTCGATCTTCTTACAAGATCAGACATCGAACAAGGAACGAGGCGTAAGTACCTGGTGCATACATAAAATAACAAAAACAGCTTTATATAGCTCGTTTAGTTTATCTAAGGTGTAAAACAAGTACTGCATGTCGATCTCATCACGAGATCAGATATCGAACTAGGAACGAGGTGCCTACCTCGAGGTAAGTACCTGGTGCATACATAAAATAACAACAACAGCTTTATATAGCTAGTTTAGTTTATCTAAGGTGTAAAACAAGTACTGCATGTCGATCTCATCACGAGATCAGATATCGAACTAGGAACGAGGTGCCTACCTCGAGGTAAGTACCTGGTGCATACATAAAATAACAAAAACAGCTTTTTATAGCTCGTTCAGTTTATCTCAGGGGTAAAACAGGTACTGCATGTCGATCTCATCACGAGATCAGATATCGAACTAGGAACGAGGTGCCTACCTCGAGGTAAGTACCTGGTGCATACATAAAATAACAAAAACAGCTTTATATAGCTCGTTAAGTTTATCTCAGGGGTAAAACAAGTACTGCATGTCGATCTCATCACGAGATCAGATATCGAACTAGGAACGAGGTGCCTACCTCGAGGTAAGTACGTGGTGCATACATAAAATAACAAAAACAGCTTTATATAGCTCGTTTAGTTTATCTAAGGTGTAAAACAAGTACTGCATGTCGATCTCATCACGAGATCAGATATCGAACTAGGAACGAGGTGCCTACCTCGAGGTAAGTACCTGGTGCATACATAAAATAACAACAACAGCTTTATATAGCTCGTTTAGTTTATCTAAGGTGTAAAACAAGTACTGCATGTCGATCTCATCACGAGATCAGATATCGAACTAGGAACGAGGTGCCTACCTCGAGGTAAGTACCTGGTGCATACATAAAAATAACAAAAACAGCTTTTTATAGCTCGTTCAGTTTATCTCAGTGGTAAAACAGGTACTGCATGTCGATCTCATCACGAGATCAGATATCGAACTAGGAACGAGGTGCCTACCTCGAGGTAAGTACCTGGTGCATACATAAAATAAACAAAAACAGCTTTATATAGCTCGTTAAGTTTATCTCAGGGGTAAAACAAGTACTGCATGTCGATCTCATCACGAGATCAGATATCGAACTAGGAACGAGGTGCCTACCTCGAGGTAAGTACGTGGTGCATACATAAAATAACAAAAACAGCTTTATATAGCTCGTTTAGTTTATCTAAGGTGTAAAACAAGTACTGCATGTCGATCTCTCATCACGAGATCAGATATCGAACTAGGAACGAGGTGCCTACCTCGAGGTAAGTACCTGGTGCATACATAAAATAACAAAAACAGCTTTATATAGCTCGTTTAGTTTATCTAAGGTGTAAAACAAGTACTGCATGTCGATCTCATCACGAGATCAGATATCGAACTAGGAACGAGGTGCCTACCTCGAGGTAAGTACCTGGTGCATACATAAAATAACAAAAACAGCTTTTTATAGCTCGTTCAGTTTATCTCAGGGGTAAAACAGGTACTGCATGTCGATCTCATCACGAGATCAGATATCGAACTAGGAACGAGGTGCCTACCTCGAGGTAAGTACCTGGTGCATACATAAAATAACAACAACAGCTTTATATAGCTCGTTTAGTTTATCTAAGGTGTAAAACAAGTACTGCATGTCAATCTCATCACGAGATCAGATATCGAACTAGGAACGAGGTGCCTACCTCGAGGTAAGTACCTGGTGCATACATAAAATAACAACAACAGCTTTATATAGCTCGTTTAGTTTAGCTAAGGTGTAAAACAAGTACTGCATGTCGATCTCATCACGAGATCAGATATCGAACTAGGAACGAGGTGCCTACCTCGAGGTAAGTACCTGGTGCATACATAAAATAACAAAAACAGCTTTTTATAGCTCGTTTCAGTTTATCTCAGTGGTAAAACAGGTACTGCATGTCGATCTCATCACGAGATCAGATATCGAACTAGGAACGAGGTGCCTACCTCGAGGTAAGTACCTGGTGCATACATAAAATAACAAAAACAGCTTTATATAGCTCGTTAAGTTTATCTCAGGGGTAAAACAAGTACTGCATGTCGATCTCATCACGAGATCAGATATCGAACTAGGAACGAGGTGCCTACCTCGAGGTAAGTACCTGGTGCATACATAAAATAACAAAAACAGCTTTATATAGCTCGTTAAGTTTATCTCAGGGGTAAAACAAGTACTGCATGTCGATCTCATCACGAGATCAGATATCGAACTAGGAACGAGGTGCCTACCTCGAGGTAAGTACCTGGTGCATACGTAAAATAACAAAAACAGCTTTATATAGCTCGTTTAGTTTATCTAAGGTGTAAAACAAGTACTGCATGTCGATCTCATCACGAGATCAGATATCGAACTAGGAACGAGGTGCCTACCTCGAGGTAAGTACCTGGTGCATACATAAAATAACAACAACAGCTTTATATAGCTCGTTTAGTTTATCTAAGGTGTAAAACAAGTACTGCATGTCGATCTCATCACGAGATCAGATATCGAACTAGGAACGAGGTGCCTACCTCGAGGTAAGTACCTGGTGCATACATAAAATAACAAAAACAGCTTTTTATAGCTCGTTCAGTTTATCTCAGGGGTAAAACAGGTACTGCATGTCGATCTCATCACGAGATCAGATATCGAACTAGGAACGAGGTGCCTACCTCGAGGTAAGTACGTGGTGCATACATAAAATAACAAAAACAGCTTTATATAGCTCGTTTAGTTTATCTCTAAGGTGTAAAACAAGTACTGCATGTCGATCTCATCACGAGATCAGATATCGAACTAGGAACGAGGTGCCTACCTCGAGGTAAGTACGTGGTGCATACATAAAATAACAAAAATAGCTTTATATAGCTCGTTTAGTTTATCTAAAGTGTAAAACAAGTACTGCATGTCGATCTCATCACGAGATCAGATATCGAACTAGGAACGAGGTGCCTACCTCGAGGTAAGTACCTGGTGCATACATAAAATAACAAAAACAGCTTTATATAGCTCGTTTAGTTTATCTAAGGTGTAAAACAAGTACTGCATGTCGATCTCATCACGAGATCAGATATCGAACTAGGAACGAGGTGCCTACCTCGAGGTAAGTACCTGGTGCATACATAAAATAACAACAACAGCTTTATATAGCTCGTTTAGTTTATCTAAGGTGTAAAACAAGTACTGCATGTCGATCTCATCACGAGATCAGATATCGAACTAGGAACGAGGTGCCTACCTCGAGGTAAGTACCTGGTGCATACATAAAATAACAAAAACAGCTTTTTATAGCTCGTTCAGTTTATCTCAGGGGTAAAACAGGTACTGCATGTCGATCTCATCACGAGATCAGATATCGAACTAGGAACGAGGTGCCTACCTCGAGGTAAGTACCTGGTGCATACATAAAATAACAAAAACAGCTTTATATAGCTCGTTAAGTTTATCTCAGGGGTTTAAAACAAGTACTGCATGTCGATCTCATCACGAGATCAGATATCGAACTAGGAACGAGGTGCCTACCTCGAGGTAAGTACGTGGTGCATACATAAAATAAACAAAACAGCTTTATATAGCTCGTTTAGTTTATCTAAGGTGTTAAAACAAGTACTGCATGTCGATCTCATCACGAGATCAGATATCGAACTAGGAACGAGGTGCCTACCTCGAGGTAAGTACCTGGTGCATACATAAAAATAACAAAAACAGCTTTATATAGCTCGTTTAGTTTATCTAAGGTGTAAAACAAGTACTGCATGTCGATCTCAATCACGAGATCAGATATCGAACTAGGAACGAGGTGCTTCCTCGAGGTAAGTACCTGGTGCATTACATAAAATAACAAAAACAGCTTTTTATAGCTCGTTCAGTTTATCTCAGGGGTAAAAACAGGTACTGCATGTCGATCTCATCACGAGATCAGATATCGAACTAGGAACGAGGTGCCTACCTCGAGGTAAGTACCTGGTGCATATATAAAATAACAAAAACAGCTTTATATAGCTCGTTTAGTTTATCTAAGGTGTAAAACAAGTACTGCATGTCGATCTCATCACGAGATCAGATATCGAACTAGGAACGAGGTGCCTACCTCGAGGTAAGTACCTGGTGCATACATAAAATAACAAAAACAGCTTTATATAGCTCGTTAAGTTTATCTCAGGGGTAAAACAAGTACTGCATGTCGATCTCATCACGAGATCAGATATCGAACTAGGAACGAGGTGCCTACCTCGAGGTAAGTACGTGGTGCATACATAAAATAAACAAAACAGCTTTATATAGCTCGTTTAGTTTATCTAAGGTGTAAAACAGTACTGCATGTCGATCTCATCACGAGATCAGATATCGAACTAGGAACGAGGTGCCTACCTCGAGGTAAGTACCTGGTGCATACATAAAATAACAAAAACAGCTTTATATAGCTCGTTTAGTTTATCTAAGGTGTAAAACAAGTACTGCATTGTCGATCTCATCACGAGATCAGATATCGAACTAGGAACGAGGTGCCTACCTCGAGGTAAGTACCTGGTGCATACATTAAAATAACAAAAACAGCTTTATATAGCTCGTTTAGTTTATCTAAGGTGTTTAAAACAAGTACTGCATGTCGATCTCATCACGAGATCAGATATCGAACTAGGAACGAGGTGCCTACCTCGAGGTAAGTACCTGGTGCATACATAAAATAACAACAACAGCTTTATATAGCTCGTTTAGTTTATCTAAGGTGTAAAACAAGTACTGCATGTCGATCTCATCACGAGATCAGATATCGAACTAGGAACGAGGTGCTTCCCGAGGTAAGTACCTGGTGCATACATAAAATAACAAAAACAGCTTTTTATAGCTCGTTCAGTTTATCTCAGGGTGTTGTAAAACAGGTACTGCATGTCGATCTCATCACGAGATCAGATATCGAACTAGGAACGAGGTGCCTACCTCGAGGTAAGTACCTGGTGCAATATATAAAATAACAAAAACAGCTTTATATAGCTCGTTTAGTTTATCTAAGGTGTAAAACAAGTACTGCATGTCGATCTCATCACGAGATCAGATATCGAACTAGGAACGAGGTGCCTACCTTGAGGTAAGTACCTGGTGCATACATAAAATAACAAAAACAGCTTTATATAGCTCGTTTAGTTTTATCTAAGGTGTAAAACAAGTACTGCATGTCGATCTCATCACGAGATCAGATATCGAACTAGGAACGAGGTGCCTACCTCGAGGTAAGTACCTGGTGCATACATAAAATAACAAAAACAGCTTTATATAGCTCGTTTAGTTTATCTAAGGTGTAAAACAAGTACTGCATGTCGATCTCATCACGAGATCAGATATCGAAACTAGGAAAGAGGTGCCTCCCTCGAGGTAAGTACCTGGTGCATACATAAAATAACAAAAACAGCTTTATATAGCTCGTTTAGTTTATCTAAGGTGTAAAACAATTACTGCATGTCGATCTCATCACGAGATCAGATATCGAACTAGGAACGTGGTGCCTACCTCGAGGTAAGTACCTGGTGCATACATAAAAATAATAACAACAACAGCTTTATATAGCTCGTTTTAGTTTATCTCAGGGGTAAAACAAGTACTGCATGTCGATCTCATCACGAGATCAGATATCGAACTAGGAACGAGGTGCCTACTTTGAGGTAAGTACCTGGTGCATACATAAAAATAACAAAAAACAGCTTTATATAGCTCGTTTAGTTTATCTAAGGTGTAAAAACTAGTACTGCATGTCGATCTCATCACGAGATCAGATAATCGAACTAGGAACGAGGTGCCTACCTTGAGGTAAGTACCTGGTGCATACATAAAATAACAAAAAACAGCTTTATATAGCTCGTTTAGTTTATCTAAGGTGTAAAACAAGTACTGCATGTCGATCTCATCACGAGATCAGATATCGAACTAGGAACGAGGTGCCTACCTCGAGGTAAGTACCTGGTGCATACATAAAATAACAAAAACAGCTTTATATAGCTCGTTTAGTTTATCTAAGGTGTAAAACAAGTACTGCATGTCGATCTCATCACGAGATCAGATATCGAACTAGGAAAGAGGTGCCTCCCTCGAGGTAAAGTACCTGGTGCATACATAAAATAACAAAAACAGCTTTATATAGCTCGTTTAGTTTATCTAAGGTGTAAAACAAGTACTGCATGTCGATCTCATCACGAGATCAGATATCGAAACTAGGAACGTGGTGCCTACCTCGAGGTAAGTACCTGGTGCATACATAAAATAACAACAACAGCTTTATATAGCTCGTTTAGTTTATCTCAGGGGTAAAACAAGTACTGCATGTCGATCTCATCACGAGATCAGATATCGAACTAGGAACGAGGTGCCTACCTTTGAGGTAAGTACCTGGTGCATACATAAAATAACAACAACAGCTTTATATAGCTCGTTTAGTTTATCTAAGGTGTAAAAAACTAGTACTGCATGTCGATCTCATCACGAGATCAGATATCGAACTAGGAACGAGGTGCCTACCTCGAGGTAAGTACCTGGTGCATACATAAAATAACAAAAACAGCTTTATATAGCTCGTTTAGTTTTCTAAGGTGTAAAACAAGTACTGCATGTCGATCTCATCACGAGATCAGATATCGAACTAGGAACGAGGTGCCTACCTCGAGGTAAGTACCTGGTGCATACATAAAATAACAACAGCGTTTTATAGCTCGTTAAGTTTAGCTGAGGTATTAAACAGCTACTCAGTTTCAATCATCTCATATGTAATGGCTGACACAATCTAGTGATGTAATTTATTAGAACTCTTACTGAAAATCTCCTTGCAACATACTCTAGGTTGTCTAGGTGATTATTACTGAACTCATTGTGATAGTAACGATTTAATTTTTGCTTTTCCATTATGGATGGGTGGTGAAAAACAGAAAAAATATGTAATCATTATGGTGTGTAAGCTATGCTTCTTAAAATAACGTACCTTATTTATTCCTATTTATTTCTTTATTTTTATTAATATTATGAAATAAAAAATAATGGTACCATAAGTTAAAATTAATTTACTTTGCAGTGAACCACAAAATTATTTCCCCCTATAGCATAGAGTATGAATAGTTTAATTACTTATTTTACATTTCTATTTGTATTTAAAGAATTAATAGTAAATGAAGAACAATGGGATTTGTTTGGTTAAAGAAGATTTTACATGGATCTTTTTATCTTGATAATATTAAATTAGAATATCCAAATTCTCTCGAAACGACTTTAATTATCAATGTACAATCTTAAATTACTTATGAAACATGCTCACTACATGATTTATTGTACAAGACCGCAATACGCCTTATCTAGAAGGCAAGTTTCGAAAATACCATCATAATCCACTAGTCTTCAGGACCGTTTTGTCCAGGAGTCATGTCAGACCTGATGGAGACTACCTGAGTTTAGCAATACATATCTGACACATATAAATTTTAGGTTCTACTTAAGTGGGATCATAAAATTGTTTGTTTGATTCTTACATGAAACAGTTAAGTTGTCAAATATTTACCTTTTGTGTTTGTATATCTAAGTTTAAAATTAAACAAAATAAATTAAGATCGGTTATGAGTTAAATAAATTCTGACTTCCAAATTGCTCTTTGTAATACTGGAAGAAGATCGGATGCCAAACCATAATCATCAGCCTAAAAGTCTTAAATAATAAAACAAACAAAATTTCTTACAAGGCTTACGATTTTAATTCCATAAGTTTGGTGTAGCTCAGAAACAACAAATTTTTGTAAAAATCGATAGAATAATTTCTCAAAAGTAAGAAATCAATTATTTCTGCGCTAATTTTAGTCCGGGTCGATATTGGACCCTCAGGTTATGGGTCCAACAGGGTTAAACGTATCAAACAAAGTTTTCCCTCAGATCATATCAGTATTACCTCCAAAAGAAAAAATAAAAGAAGAAAATTATAGTTATACAGTAGTCCAACGCGTACGCATCAATATTTATGTGTCTGACGAATATTTATAAGTGTGTAAAGTTAAGGAAATTTTTCTGAAAAAAAGTATTGTTTTATATGTTTAAATCTCTTGATACTCTACTATTTCGATCCGCATCAAAATTTGTGATTGGCTGACGATCGATTTCTTTCCTAGCGGAACTTATTCTATCGATTTTTTGATCGATCGAAATATGGGGCGGTTTTCAACAAAACATTGCTAGTTTACAAAACAAACCAAATCTTATTATTAATCTTTAGAATAAAAATTGTATTTTAGAGTATGTAAATATTAAAATAGTCACTTAGTCCGGGTATATATGACTATATCAGTTATATTGCACATTATATACTTATATACATATTTTACTTATGTTTTCATGTATAGCCTGTCTTTTACGTTGGAGGACAGTTTATTGTATATTTTGGGAGCAACCTACGCAAACCATTTCCTTTCACATTCACGGTAAACGTGAGGCAGCTCTACAACTTGGTCCTGTCTAGTATTAAGGGATCTGGACCTGACACCGGTTTCTTAGCTACTCCCTCTGGTATCCCGGATTTCCAGTGGTCAGGATTCTATGGAGCGCAGGTATCAGTTGTACTTAACACGACTGTCGCCTCCGCGACATGGTCAAGCGTTCTCAGTCCACATAGATACTTGACGCACATATTTGTTACTGTATGTAATTTTTCTAAACAGATTTGTATACACAATACTTCCATAGACGGGGGGCAGTAATCCATAACAGAGAGCACGAGAGCCTGGACAAGGTAAAGCCTGGTCTGCTCAGGAAGCACGTCTCTGTGCTTGTATAACATTCTCAGTCGACCAAGTGATCGCTGACAAAAAGCACTTACACGAGCAGGTACTGGAGGCCACCAACGATCATAAGGTCCAAGCCCTTTGAGTATTCACACTCCTTTAGTCTGACGCCGCCAAGGACCCCACTTACAATCTCCGAACCCACACTGGAAGGAACCATCAACACATTATACTTTTCTTGGTTTAGGTTAATCCTATGCCTCTCAGATCAATCGTGGACAATGCCTAGGTCAGCATTCAAAATGAATACAGTTGTGTCAGCTCTTCCGACTCTATACGAAAACACACTGTTGAGCATCATCGGCGGATGGATACAGGTGACTGTTTAAACTTGCGCCTACGGTGGCGGAAAACGGTGAAAAAACATGGGCCCGTGGAAAGTTCCCTGTGGTACTCCAGAAAATTTACTCAGAGATAAAGAGTAATCCATCCCAATTTCAACTTTCTTTCTCTTATTGAAAACAGTGGAAATGTATGCCAGCCAACAACCTCCCGTGGTCTATAGGCGTAGTATAATAGTTGTTGGGTGTATAATGAAAAATGGCGCACGTTCCCCCAACTATTTCTGTCACAGTCGGTTATTAGACTCACCATAGGTTCACTCTGTACAATGGGTGAAAATAACTTAAACAAAAAATCTGAAAAATTACAGAAAAATATATATTTAAAAAAATATTGTATAGGATCGACTTAACATATATATCATAGTGTCTATCAAGACCATGCCGACCAACAACCATGGTAATTATTGAAGCAAGTTCAGTGCAAACAGGTAATTTAATGTTGCAGAAGAAGCTTTATGGGTTGTATACAGTTGACCTGTTTAGGAGCCGCTATAGAGGTAGTCAATATTGACAGAGCGTTAGACTGTAATAATGGAGGTCACAGGTTAGAGGCGAGGTAGCGGCGCGACTCCCCCTCCCACTCCCACAAGGTACACAACGGGCTAAAGAAATGTAAAGAAAAGGAAATGTGGCACAATACTGTTTTGTTATAGATTTCTGTTGCCATTAAGATTGTTAATAGAAATATTTAATATTCAATTAGGATTTTCTTAAATTTTACTTGACATTTATAATTTATATTTTTTTCTGCCAAAAAAATTATAAATGGTCAACAGGAGAAACATTACAAAGAATTAGAGAAAATTCACTTAGTGCCATGGTTAAATGAGCCTAAAACATTTCAAGCCAAACCAGATATCCATGTCACTGTAACAATCGGTATGGTTTACATAAGTTTAAACCTTTGAGCTCCAGAGCAGATGGACCTGGAATGGCTAAAGCTAAAATAGAATAGGAATGTTTTGTTCACCTCCAAGTCAGATTCCAGACACTAAAATATGAGAAAGGTGAACTGGAGCTGAACTCAACATTTACAATGAATGAAACCTTGCGATATGTGTTGTAAAATAGTATATTGAAAACCACTTTGTGGCATTGGAATGATAAATATGTGTTGCGTTTTAAACTCTAAATACTATAATGTCACTGCATTCTAAAATTTAAGTACTACTTAATAAAGGTTGAATGCAAGCCAAATTTTGCGTGGACAATATCGTGGCCTGCAAGGCATCTCACAATAGACTGATGTTTACCATATTCAATTTTTATACCTTTCACGTCACATTTAATCTCTCTTAATTAAATCATTCCAAAGTTATCGTACATACAGTTGTACATATATATATATATATATATATTTTAAGGATACAACCCTAAAATTTACTATTAATACATTCATAATAAGATTTCTCTGTGCATCTTCTATGCAGGAGAAGCAAGCAGTGTTCACTTGCATCAGCAAAATCATGCAGTCGAGGGGTAGAGAATTTTATTTCCGGTTTTCTGTCGCATTGTATCTATAAACGGAACTTATTCTAGGAAATGAGCATGAAGCTTAATTTCAAGAAACATCGTGTTCAATGATGGTGCATGTCACTCTATAAGATTTGGCTGACTTTTACCGAACATATTTTCATCTGTCATTCATTTGGTAACAATGATTTCAAGATGAACATTACAGAATAAATAAATCTTAAGTTATACTAAGTGCAATTATTAGGACATTTAGACATTTACATAATTTATATGTAAGATTCCAATATCAACGATTATTCCAGTGGGACCTCGGAATGATTTATGTTTTCCAACGTTTAATTAACTGAGCTTTACTAATCACTCGTAGTACTGAAGCAATTTAATTAAGTTTTTGTTTGTCTGTCCGTCCGTGTGTCTATCCGCACGTAATCTAAAAAACATGACCTAAAAACTTGAAATGTAAGCTTCATTTCTGTAGGAGATTATAGATGGTGCATATCACTCTGTTGGATTTTGGTGAGTGTTACGAAAAATCTTTACATTTGTCTTATGGGTGATAATGATTTAAACGAAGAGAATATGTCAATAGAAGAATAAATAAATCTTAAAGCAAAATAATTAAAACTTTTATGATATTGTTACTTGTAGTACAGCAGCATATCTTGCCCAACTATTAAAGGTTTTGCATTCAAACTCATTTAGCCCTGGTATGCAACAATTGGTGTGGCGTACCCCTTGTATATTGAAATTTATATACTGGTATGAATAGTATCGTATGTGTTAGAATACTCCGTATAATACCGCCATAGTAATATACAAAACTATTTCTTTTGTTGAACATATAACGTGACTTTTTGGACCGAAATATTTGTGATATACGAGTAATACAACACAATGTATCCTAATGTATTTTCATCCGTCATTACGTTAAAAAAATATGCATTTCTATAACACTTTTCCATCATCTTTCTATAAACTTTAAATCAATAAATATATTTAATATGTATATTATACGGCTATAACATCAATCCAGATCATGATATTGTTTTTTATTGAAACTTAAGTTAAAACGTAACACGCGGCTAGTGGCTTAAAAAGGATTTTCTATTTCAAAACTAGCGATGCTTTTTATGTTTATAATTTACCATGGATGATTTCGCAGATATAACAGGATCTCTAACTTTTTCTATACTATGTTTTATAGGTATAGAACGGTTCGTTCCTAAGATAACCGGTCTATAGTCACATTCCGGAGCAAAAATACTTATGACATAATAATATAACAAGAGAATAATTTTCAGATCCCTGAGCACATATAACTGTTTATATGTGAACACATAATCATTTGTTATATATTTTTGTACTACTCATTTATAATTTCCGCTTCCGACTACCTATTATAAGTCCATTCAAGTACAGTTCCATTTCCATAAATTTTGTTTTTTAAGTGTTTTGTTTACATGTGACTAACAATTTACTACTCCTTTATTAAACGTTAGAGGAACAAGGAGTCCGGTGCACAACAAACAAATCTAGCAATTTGGGCCGAAAGACATTAAATTTGAAAGAGACAGGAACCCACACACTTAACGAGGAGGAAATGGTCGGTACGTGTAGGGTTAATGACTCACTAATTCCTGAGAGCCTCTCGCTGTTTATTTACGGACCGCTAAGCCGGGCCTTGATACGACTTACTAATTAGGACTCAGAGTGTCTTTCCACGACGTTTTAATAGATGTGATATTTATACGTACGTATCTTTCTCAAAACATTGTGTGCAGAGCGTTACTGTTCGTCATTCATTCCGTTTTGTATACTATAAATTAGCCTCTTTCATCACAAAATACATTTCACAAAAATCGTGCAATGAACCATAGATTTACACCAAAGTATGCTTAATATAGGTGTAAAGTAGCACAGTACTTTCCAAGAACGTTTTCTTAATTGCTTGTTTCTCACCTGTACGTTATGTCCAACCTGCACATTTTCCGGGGGAATAAACTTACATTACTGGTAAAAAATTGTTTTAGGTTTCAGTTTATTTTTTCTCTCAACAATTATTTTGAAGATTGTGAATGAAAATACATAGCATTCCGTTTTACTATGATCTAATAAACAATTTTTGAATGTTAAGCAACATTACTTGTACTGATAGATCAACACATAGATTATCTTTCATTGTATAAAACTATACTTTATTTCTGTACTATTTGAATCTAAGTGTAACCTATGGGTGAATCAGATTAGTCATGTGATATTAATATACTATAGAAAAACACCTAAGAACATATAGGAGATTAGTTGGGGTAAATATGGCTTGGCACGAAGCATAATTATAGTGACGGGTACAATATTAGGGGAAAACGTAGACTAACGGAAAGTGCTATCGATTTTTTGACAAACTATGACGGTCAAGCCATTAACTTAGAAAACGTGAAGCTATTTGTGGGTTTCTTCTTATGACAAGCCTCAAAAAATGAAAAACATCTTGGGAGCGTTACATGGTGTTTTAACGCCATACATCTGTTAGCTGTGTATAAACGAGCTGTAGAAAACAGAGGTACTCATATCATCATAGGAAGGAACTTGATTAAACTATGATATAAGTTAGCGAAAACCCAAATATCAGCACGTAGCTTAACCTAAATTGTAGAAGAAATCTTAAAAAAAATCGTTTCCAGATAGTTATAGGTCCTGATAATATTAGCTGGTCACGTGGCTAATCTGACGTCAGTAATAGTATGATAATAGAAAACTCTAATGTAGTTACAGAATAGATCCACATAGCCATAGGTCCTGATAATATTAGCTGGTCACGTGGCTAATTTGACATCAGTAATAATATGCTATTAGAAAACTCTAATGTAGTTACAGAATAGATCCACATAGTTATAGGTCCTAATAATATTAGCTGGTCAAGTGGCTAATCTGACATCAGTAATAGTATGCTAATAAAAAAACTGATATAGTTATAGAATAGATCCACATAGTTATAAGTCCTAATAATATTAGCTGGTCACGTGACTAATCTGACATCAGTAATAGTATGCTAATAGAAAACTCTGATATAGTTATAGAATAGATCCACATAGTTATAGGTCCTGATAATATTAGCTGGTCACGTGGCTAATTTGACATCAGTAATAATATGCTATTAGAAAACTCTAATGTAGTTACAGAATAGATCCACATAGTTATAGGTCCTGATAATATTAGCTGGTCACGTGGCTAATCTGACATCAATAATAGTATGCTAATAGAAAACTCTGATGTAGTTACAGAATAGATCCACATAGTTATAAGTCCTGATAATATTAGCTGGTCACGTGGCTAATCTGACATCAGTAATAATATGCTAATAGAAAAGTCTAATGTAGTTACAGAATAGATCCACATAGTTATAGGTCCTGATAATATTAGCTGGTCACGTGGCTAATCTGACATCAGTAATAGTATGCTAATGGGAAACTCTAATGCAGGCAATCAATTAACATCATTAATGACTTGGTTATGCGTATTATGAACTGTAACATGGAATATTAACACAAAAATACACTGGGAAATAATTTCTAAATACATTACAAAGGTACATTTTCTTGATTTAAAACATTTAGCAGTATACTCTACAATCACCTGATACATGTAATGTAACACCTCTCTTTCACAACTCTCGTTTTGGGTATAAATCGGCCATTCAAAGTTTAGGATTTTGGTTGTTTATTTTTGCATTTCTGCTTAATTTTCTGATAAATATATTGCGATATTTCACGCCGCCGAATGCGTAAGGAACGAGATGTGTTTATCTATAAGATAAATTTTCATCTGTTGTGTCCTTTTAAGAAACAGATTAACACTCGCCTTCCTGGCTGTAAAAACATTTATAAATATATTAATCTTTTTTTACAGCTGGTCAATTGATCTAATTGGACGCAGAAATCGACTTATAAATGGTGGAGGAAAGTGCTTTAAAAATGATGCGTGATAAGTTTTACTTTTTTAAGCTATAACATACGAAAACTTTTAATTTATATCCTATAGAAGTTTTATGTAATATATATATATATATATATATATATAAAACCATTCAAGATAAAAAACCTCAAATTAAAAAAAATGTACGTACATGGGATATCTATAAGATACGTTTTATTAACCTGTTTGCAATTTTTTGGGACTCATAGTTTCCTCAAGTCGCGTTATATAGCATATAAACTGTTAATGTTGTATAAATCTTGGAACGGGGAGTGGATTTTGACTCTGGGCGATTTGTTCGAAGAAGTTATGTGGAGAACTTGTACTCAAGTGCTACCACGATAAAAGTAAATTGCTAAAAGCCGATTTTATATTTAATATGAAAATTGCAATGAATGCCAATAATAAAAATAAATAAATTCATTGTAAAGAATTCAACATCGTTTACTCTTTTATGAGAAATGTTCAACTAATTTCATTTATCAAAAAATCAATTACATTGTGCCCCTTTCAGGTTCAATGTAACAACTCGCCTCCCGTGCAGCAAATATATTCATAAACCCATTGACCCTTCAACCGTCTTCCCACAAGTCGTATCAAAACTTAACGAGGAACGATAAGAAACGGTGATCCGACTGTGGAGAGGTCGCAGGGGCTGATCTCACACCGAGTGGGTAATAAAACTCGAATACTACTGAGATCTACAACACCTCTCTCAGCCCCTGGTGTTACACCGCTCGGGTTCGGTTTTAGTACAATAATGTGCAGGTGTTCCTCATTAGATCTTCAAGTCACAAACTCATTTTTTGAATTATTTTGCGGGGTATAAATTTAAAATAACACATTCAGATTTTTCTGTAAAAATATTATTTGTTATTCTTAGAATTTGTAAAAATTCGCTAACTTTATCATTTAGAAAACGTGTAACATTACGTTACAAACATAACATAAACACACCAATCTTCTTTTAGGTGAATTCGAATCGTAGTTCTTGCTACGATGGGACTGGAGTCATAGTGGCTACCTCGATTGCCTGAGTCAGTTATGTGAAATTAACCCTTTGAAAAGATATGGACGATATATCGCCCTTGGTAGTACGTCCCTAAAAGATTCCTTGGAAGATACATCGTTCAACCATGCTCTGTTGGAAAAGACCATTGGACGAAATATCGTATTAGACAATTTATTTGTAGTGACAAAGAATAAATGTAGTTTTTGTGTACTTGAAATAAAGGTTCACTGACTACTTTATACATTTTGTTGTTTCTTGTGTATTTGTAAAAAACTATTCCTCAAGCCTCGCGAACTTAACTGAACGTCTAGTATAAATTCTATAACTTACTTAAAGTTAATTTGAAAACTTCTTGGAATCTGATGGCTCAGTCGATTTTATATTCTCTCCCTGGATTTAAATTAAATAAATGACTCGTTTGTGTACACCTCCAGTATGATAGAAATGTTAACGAATTCTGTGCTACAAAGCCCATCAGCCTCCTCTCTAGCCACTGGACAGAAACTTCCCGCAACTTTCTGTGGTAACGTTAAGTCACCGAAGCTTGACTTGAAACACTTTGACAGATTCCTCTACAATGGATCGCATTTAGAAATCTCTTTGAATGCCCAAGCCACCGTAACTTTAGTCTCCCACAAATATTAAGTTCCAATTATCTTGTACAGGCAAACTGCTGAAAATAGCAAAATCTTTAGATTCAAAGTGCATTATGAAAGGAATACACATGATTTCATTGTCATGCAAATATTTGTGGCAGCACACTCATACCGGTCGGATAATGTGGTAGGGGTTTTACCCTTCAAACGCTCCTGGTCTCACTTCGTTCCAAGCAGAAGGAATGGTAGGGCGTGTTCGCTGGAACAGCGGTACGCGATCATTTTATTGTGTGAGGTTTGGTAAGAATTGAACGGAAACTTATGAAATGCTTCAAAAGGCATTTGAAGAGGAAAGCATTTCGAGATGTCAATGCGGAGTGTGGCACACACAATCTTCTCCAAAACTTAATTCAGCGCTTGATCAAATCTCACATGAAACCGGTGAGAAAACTCCATGTTTGGGAGCAGAAACCTAAAATGGGTTTGTATAAGGACGCAACCTGGTTTTCCTTGAAATTCACATATAAATTTCACCTATGGAAAAAAAATTGATCGTCAGCCACCCACGTTTAAGTAAAGGTTGAAATGGGACGCGCTTCAACATATAGGGAGTTACGTACTAAAAGAGCTGTAAATATGAAATGATAATTTTTTTCAGACCGTATTTGCTTTAGGCTGAAACACTTAAAACGAACAGTCAGACGCGTAAATAAATTTAAATCTACTTTAAATAACTATATACAGACCCTTAAAGTCAGTTTCAGCTAGACAACAAAGGTCTAGTTGTCCGTTGTTCATAAAACTCTTGAATATGAGCCTGACTGTGGGTTTAAGTGCATAATAGTAGTAAAACAATAACCTGAGGAAAACTTTCGTTTGATGTTTTTCTCTTGCTGTATTTCATTTAAATTTCCAAAAACTGATGATAATTTAGGAAAATTTTCTGTATCGATTTCACGAAAAACCAGCCTGTATATTTTTATACAGAGCAGATTTATTTATTTGATTTTATTTCCTTCCAACGGTCACGGACCAATTTATAACTATGAACATACTACAAGGTAGCTAATTACTACAGTACTCAACATCATAGGGACAAGCCAAACAGGCGACTGGACTTTATATTCCTAGACATAATTAACAATATATAAAATATGTATAAATTATAATGGATATAACGCTAATGATAAATAATAAATGAGAAAATTATTTGACTAATATACATGTACACCGCATGATGTGGCACGATCTATGGTTAATTAAGAATGATAAAAACAACCATATAAAATATTCAAATAAACGATCTAGAAATAAATAACAATGCAAAAGTAAGCTATCCATAAATAAGTAACAGTGCAGAAAACATTAAATGGATTACAAGAATAAAAAATTAAAAAATTAATTTATAAATGAATAACAATGTTAATAAAATATTTTTAAATAAGTAACATTGGCTCCTAGACTTCTTCATGAATACTTATCCCAAAAATTGGATCAAAGGCAGATCAAGAAACTACAGCATTCTCCCCCTATACCTTCAGTTGACGATGCTAATATTGGTTTTTAACGACTGTACCGTTTCACAATATTTGAAACGAGAGTTTTGCAACCCATTGGGGAATACAGACCACGTGATGCTACTAAAAGTGGTCACAAACGGTATAACAAGAGAGCCAATCCTGTCCAGCTGATGTGGGAGGTGTTTTGCAGATCTCGGCAGTAATCGCCTTTATTACCCTCTCTTTGTGTGATGGCCCTCTGCCACCTCTCAGCTTGATGGGATGACCGTTTTGTCGTTCCTTGTTTGGATTCGGAATAACATTTGATTGGAGGTTCGATATATTTACGCATGGTTATAGTCTGGGAGACGAGTGACAATTTATATTCAGGATCATCACAAATTTGGTTTGTGTTCCAACCAATAGACGAATTTCCCCTAAGGGAGGAATTGAGCTACATTAGTTTTAGTAGTACATATAGTATTTTGTAAAAAAATTTAAAATGATTATAGAATTGAAATTTCAAACTTGGTTCTATAAGTTGTGTGTTTGGTGTGGTTTAAGATTAAATACTGAACGCCCTAAAGGTAAAAGTACCTGAAGATGAATTCATCGAATTCGAAATGTACATCGTACACAATAAAATAGATCAAAAAGTGTTAAAAAGTTGTATTATTGTATATTATATATTATATATATTTTATTTTGAACTAACTTACAAATAGTTTATTTATTTAAAATGTATAAGAGGTTTAATTTTAATTTTTGTTTTAATTTTGAGTCAAGAAGTTAACTTTAGTTTAATTTATTTTATTAAAAAAAAAAAACACTATTCTTCATAAAACTTGTACAAGTCAAACAGTCCTGTAAGTACTTAGTAAAAAAATCTAATTATTTGGAATATTAGGAAGATTATTTTATTTAATGCCCATTTTAATTTTCAAGTTTTAATAAACTGCTTTTGAATAAAAATATTATTAATTAATAAAAATAAAATAGTTTTTGTTGCTATTGACTACGTTGTAATCCGGAGTGCGATATCAAATATACTTGTATAAACCGTGACATTTTTTAAAGGGAGTATTTTGTACTAAGTTGAAAAATACGCCATTGTAACAATTTTGACTGGTTTTCTATTAATTGGTTTGAGAACACCAGTCGCAATGTCACATTCAGCCTGATAGATCCAGGGATATTGCAACAACCTTTTTGGACGAGAAAAATGTCCTAGTTGGACTATTATCACTGAATTATATTTCTAATCTGTATTTATTACGTGAAATAGAATTTGAAAAAAAATAATACTTCAATATTATGGAAAAGAGAGAGATGATAAATTACTTTACTCTGTCTAGACTTGAGATCAAAGTTGAACAAGCGAGCACAAGCGAGTGTCCCTTAAGTTGGAAAGGTAAAAATACATTTCAGGAGAAGTACCATACGCGTTGCGGCAACAAAAGAAACAAAACGCAATAACAAAAGGAACGAGGTTCACCCACATCTGGTCACAATCAGATAGCCGACGACAACGATATGTCTACGAGGAGAGCAGATCTGACAGTAGAGTTGGCGGTGGTCCGACTGCTTTGTGGTCTTGGACAGCAGATCCGGTGACACGGCCTGTAATGGTGAATTCCCCACCGTGACGTCATGGACAGATGTCACAAGTGTGACGTCATCTTGTTAGTTACTTCATCTTCAGGATTGTATTCATTAAAGGGTTTAAAACCCATGACTTTCATATAGAGTTTGAGCGACAGGTGTCATATATTTCTAGAAATACGTTACTTAAAACGTTATAAATTGTTGGATATGGTGTGTTTAAATTCCTAACTTTAATAAGGTATAATAAATTTCTACAGGAAGGAAAAGTACAACAAGGAGAAACCACAAATGTAAAGAAAGTTAAACAACTTAGCTATCCAAATTGTTTTGAGTGTCCGGGAGTGTATTATTTATATATCAATAATATAATAATTTAAATTAGTACGAGCTTTACAACTAAAAGGAATTTAGAAGAATAGAAGTTGAGAATATTTTTTTAAAGGGTTGAAAACAGTGTACAGTTATTTAGGTATTATGTAATGACACAATATTACATAGTATCTATTTTCACAACCCTGTTACTAGTTACTGGTTAGTGGTATATTGTTCTGCGATATTCCGGGATCTATATTCTGGCAGAGTAATAACCTAATTGACACGCGTAGTACTTTTGTATCTTTTGAACTCACGAGTTCTTGAGTACTAGAATGATGGTTCTTGCAGGACTACTTTGATTCAGTCTTAATTTTGAACTGTAGCTGCATTGTTGGGCCAAGCTGCTAACGACGTAGTTGTGTGAGTCGATATGAAAGCGAAGGGAAAGTAATTTTAAATTTGTATCAAGGGATTCGTAGGCAAAATTCAAAAGAACATTACAACCGTTAGGCAAACCCCCCCCCCCCCCGAATACAATTTAAGTTCAATATCACTCTATTTAGGCAGAAATTTGAGTGATATTTTTATATAAGTGAAGCCTGAAGGTTGTGTTTTCCATAATTAATCTAAGTAAACTTATATTGATTAATTATTACCACGAGTTCAGATATCTCCAACCTAATGCCTTTCATTATTTCGGTTCTACCGTTAGTATATAAATATGTTTTTCTTATGGAATACTTTGAAAAATATATTAAAAGATGTAAAAATATCGAGGTAAAAAAGCAAAACCGTACTAATCTTTGTACTGATCGGTTATTTAAATTCAACAAATTAAGTTTGAGGCGCTTTATTTTCCACAAATATTTAACTACTGTTGCGATATTATCGGTCTCGAAGGGACATGACTTCACTGAGTGCTCAGAGGGGACGAAGTGGAGTAGGTTTGTCCTTAACCTTAATTTATTCTAAGGATCATTAATCCTGGGAGACAGAAGTACTCTTAATGAAAGGGAATGAGAGAGAGAACGTCCCTTTCTAATGATTGTTTAATTCTCAGCATATTTCGTGATTGTTTGGATTCAAACGACTGCTCTTTGTGATACATGCCACACTTTGATTAGTGAGTGTGCTACTTTTTTAAACTCATTTAAAAATTGTATAAACAATTTGATTGTTTACAATGCTCTTTTGGAATGAACAAGGTGTAAAATAAGTCCTAATAAACCTGGAATAATCCCTTGTATTACAATGGCACCTAGACAAGGTGTCTAACACACCTCTTACCAAAACTATGCACACACAAAAATAGATTCTTCGTAAAGAGATAAGCAGGGAACCTCGAAGACTTACTAAAATAGATTATACATGAATTATGTTGATATACGCAATACATTGGCATTTTCCCTACAGATTATTAATTCTTTGCGTTATTTTCCCATAAATTGTGCTCGGAACCTCATGGAGGTTTTTCTTTCATTGTATTTCTGTTGACCCTTAAAGTTACACGTCACCAGGTAGGGGTTGAAATTTGAAAATTTTAAAGTTACCCCCTTTTACCCGGTTTGAAAGGAAGCTGAACACTTGTAAAAAATCCACAAAGGTATTTTAGTAAGTATGGTGAAAGGGTGTGTGCAATGATATCTCAATCATTTTGGAATATAATAGGCTTATCAGGACTTAAGTTACACCCTGTTTAAACAGGACACAAACGATATTTATAATTCTTCTTTCCTGAGGATAAAATACTATTAGATGGATACATTCTGGCTGTGTAGGTTTTATTAACTTGCGATGTTCTAAAACCTTACCATTTCTTAAAGGTAAAAAAAATGTTATAGCTTACATTTCTTACTAAACCCAAATAAGTACCCAGCAGGGATCACTTCTGGCTGGTTTATACCTTCCAGTTGAACCCACCACTGGGCACAGCAAAAACCGATGTGTCACTTCAATCTGGGTAACCTTATAGATGTCCAGAAGCGGCACATCACTAACCGCATATGTCGAGATTCTGGGGTTCATGGGCAATTTGATAGGTCTAGTCTACTGTGGGAGATGACTGTTGGAGTTGGTGGGGTTTGTTCCCTAACTTCAGAGGTTCTTGCTAACCTCACCAAGAGTATACCACCCCTTGCCTATTTTGACTGGAGAGGCTGGTCAGAGCTGGCCTCCCCATCTTCCAGGGGGACATGACTTTGAGATGTAGTGCCCTAATTCTTCTTCATGGATCTCGATAGGAGGCGGCCCCTACTCCCTAACCTTACTCACCCTGAATATCCTGTTACTGCTCCGGAAACAGCGCAAAGGTTCTTACAGGACTAAGTGCAATTTATAAGCTTCTTGTCCTAAGAGAACAAAAAAAACCCAAATAAGATAGCTGGATTTAAGTTGAAAGTGCCACTGTATGGATATTGCACTTAGAACGTAACTGTATATAAAATTACATTTTATCCATGGAGCTTAATTTAGCATTGTCAGTACCATTGTGTTTTGAAATTCTAACATTAAGTATTGAAGTAATACAATGGTAGCAAACACCTTATGGAGAGTAAACATTACCATGGCTTCTTCCATGGCTGTGAGCAAGTAACTATTCCACGTTACAGCCCTCACACGTCGCGAATTGACTATATGATCCACTTTACCAATGTTACTACAAGTTCGAGAATAAAATGGGATTCGAAAGTTTATGGGTGATGTAATTTATTTTACTATATAGTGCAGGTTAGGAAATTTAAACCGAACTACACTATTCATGAATGAAGAGGAAGCATGAATACTTAATGTCAATGGATATTTTTAATTTTATTGGCTGAGAGTTAGAAAAGACTATTATTATCTCGGTATAAAACTGACCTACGGACCTTTACAAAGCCAGTTTTATATATGCTGCATCGAATTCAGTAACATTGCATGGTACTCACATAGGATTTGGAAGCAGGAGGTTCGCACAATTGCTTTTTTCCTTTCTATGTCTATACGTAAACATGACATAATTATTAATTATGAAATTAGCATTAAATTTCAGTAACAACTCTGTTGCATGTCACTTTGAGTACTCATACCTTATGTATTTGTTTTAACACTGAATTAGCCATTTAACAAAACACGAAAAAGAATAGCTTCAAATTATGCTCATATATCACTCGATAAATATCACACACGTTACCCGAATTACGAAAATTACCTCGGTGATAACGCTTGGATTTATACGGACGAAAGATAAACATTAGTAGTATTAAAATACTCGTATACTGTACTTACAAATATGGACCTTCGAAATGAAGAATTTATTTACCTGTAACACAAAGAAAATTGTTAAAAATGTAGGTTAATAGTTAGTACCCACAATAGCATGGGACACCAAACCACCAAAAATAGTGTTTTTGAGTTTTAATATTAGTTGCTCTTTTGTAAATTTACTCAGTAGAGGAAACACTGATTTCAAAGAATGTTGCGATTTCTGACATTTCACATTATTACATTTTACAAATGACGCAAGTCACAACGGGGATTAAAAGCTACCCTCTTCGTGAGGTGAGTAGAAAATTAGTACAAAATAATAGAACGCACAGCAAAAGGACTGCTACTAAATAAAAGAGAAAATAAAGAAAAGAGTGAATGGAAATATTGAACACACCTCACACCCGAAAACTGCTTGGAGTCTAGACAGGGTATACATATTCAGTTGTTGACACTGCACAGGACGCAAGTCACAAGCGTAAACACTCCTCACACTGCACGAATACATGTTGTGTCTCGCTTTCACCTGTACTGGTGTGAAGCGTGTTTGTGCACATGACGCAAGTCACAAGCGTAAACACTCCTCACACTGCACGAATACATGTTGTGTCTCGCTTTCACCTGTACTGGTGTGAAGTGTGTTTGTGCACATGACGCAAGTTCACAAGCGCCAAACACACCTCACACTGCACAAATACATGTTGTGTCTCGCTTTCACCTGTACTGGTGTGAAGCGTGTTTGTGCACATGACGCAAGTCACAAGCGTAAAACACATCCTCACACACTGCACGAATACATGTTGTGTCTCGCTTTCACCTGTACTGGTGTGAAGCGTGTTTGTGCACATGACGCAAGTCACAAGCGCCAAACACACCTCACACTGCACAAATACAATGTTGTGTCTCGCTTTCACCTGTACTCGTGTCAAGTTTGTTTGTGCACATGACGCAAGTCACAAGCGCAAACACACCTCACACTGCACAAATACATGTTGTGTTTCGCTTTTCACCTGTACTGGTGTGAAGTGTGTTTGTGCACATGACGCAAGTCACAAGCGCCAACGCACCTCACACTGCACAAATACATGTTGTGTCTCGCTTTCACCTGTACTGGTGTGAAGTGTGTTTGTGCACATGACGCAAGTCACAAGCGCCAACGCACCTCACACTGCACAAATACATGTTGTGTCTCGCTTTCACCTGTATTGGTGTGAAGTTTGTTTGTGCACATGAATTGAATCCTTTGTAGGGACAACAACTAGATAAATTTTTTCCTGTGTGAACTCCATGCTCTTTTTGGTTACATTTAATATTTTATTTTTCTTCATTCTTTTTCTTCCTTATTTACTGACCGCATATTACTGCACGTAAAATTTTATGTACTAATTATCTCCTCGGCTGACAAAGAAGGTGGATTTCAATCGTCAAAACGTTGTGTATTATTTTGTTATAACATATAAATGGTAAATATCCGAAATACTAATATCTTTTAAAATCTTCAATCGTTAATAACATCATCTAAACAAAGAACTAAATTCCTCCGATGATGAAATGATTGTTATTAAGTTATGGCTTATTCATAGAACAGAAAGCTGCGGGCCACTGCTGGATGTTCCCTCATCAGCAATTTATGAAACTCGCCGCGTCAGACCGGAATACGGAAATGTGGCACCAGATGTTTCCGCTTTCTGGTTCATGGTGTGAAAGTGACTTAAAACTTCCTCTCCATTACTTCTTTAATCTTTAGTCTGCAAGACTCATAAGACACCATATTTAAACATTTCCTAGATAGGTTTAGTCTACAGCCGGCGAGGGTTTGACGACAGCCTGATATGATCCTCAGCAATATTTGATAACTATTTGATGATAATTTTTGTATAACCTTGATACCTGGATAGAGCTTCGATTTAATATCGAACGCTTAGTGCTGTTGAAAGAATCTTATACATTAATTAGAATGCTAAGAATATATGATGGTGTGTAATAAACCTTATAAGTAATTAAAGTAACATTTATATTCTTACGAGTGTAATTTTTTAATTCTGATATAGTATGATGTAGAGGCCACTGTTCATCTTTAGTTAGATAAGCATTAGGCAACCATGTTGAAACTGTACCAAGTGCAACACGGGATAGGCATACATAGTGTGTTCAAAAAGTATCGCGAATTTTGAATTTTCGCGGGTTACGTATATTCGAATTTTGATTTTTTTTTTGTGGCGTTATGTTGGTACATATGTCTCTCACTTATGTTGACAATTTCGGCTATTTTTAATGTTTATTTAATTGTTGACAGCTGTTTTGCTTGCACGTGTTTTGGTTCGTCTTCGATTTTTATCTATTAAAAAAAATTGAAGAAAGAACTGTATCAAATTTTGTGTGAAAAACGAAATTAAGTGCGCGGATGCATTCTGAATGTTGACTGTGGCATACGGAGAAGCTACTTTGGTCAAAAGCAACGTTTATCGCCGGTAAAAAATGTTTTCAGAAGGCCGAGAAGATGTGAACGACGAAAACATTGATGAAGTAAAGAAAATGGTACTGGCCAATCGTCGAATCACCGTTAGAGAAATTGCCAAGGACCTAGGCATATCGATTGGCTCGTGCCATTCGATTTTAATCGATAATTTGGGCATGAGACGGGTCGCCGCAAAATTCGTACCAAAATTTGTTAATTTCTATCAAAAACAGCATCGCATGAACATTACTAATGAGATGTTGGAATCTGTCCACGACGACCCGAATTTGCTCCAGAGGGTCATAACTGATGACGAATCGTGGGTTTATGGTTATGACGTAGAAACCAAAGCTCAATCATCTCAATGGAAGCTGCCGCACGAACCAAGACCGTAAAAAGCACGCCAAGTTCGGTCGAATGTGAACGTTTTCTTCGATTGCAGGAGCGTGGTGCATCATGAGTTCTTGCCACAAGGTAGAACGGTGACTAAGGAACTTTACCTGCAAGTTATGCGCAATTTGCGAAATAGCAATCCGCCATAAACGCCCGAATTTGTGGAAAACAAAAATTGGCTTTTGCATCACGATAACGCCCCTGCTCACAACATCGCTGCTTGTACGCGACTTCTTGGCCAAAAACAACACACTAATGATACCGCAGCCACCCTATTCCCCAGATCTGGCCCCCTGTGATTTTTTCTTGTTCCCGAAACTGAAGAGGCCCACGAAAGGACGACGCTACGCCACGATTGACGAGATAGAGACGGCATCGAAGGAGAAGCTGAACAAGTTTCAAAAAAATATGATTTTTTGAAGTGCTTCGAAGATTGGAAGAAAATTTGGCACAAATGTATAATATCCCAGGGGATTACTTTGAAGGGGACAAAATAGATATTCACGAATAAACAAATAATTTTTTAAAATACACAAAATTCGCGATACTTTTTGAACACACTTCGGTTCAACACGTGTTTGACTGAAGATGACTCTCTACAACGAGGAAAATCATATTAAGAATGTTTTTGTGATATACAGCTTAAGAACAATTTTATAATGAAGTGTCATACTCAAACGTTTGACGTTTAAAATATGTAAGGTAATAATCCATCTTTGTTGAAAATTGTATTTATTTTATTGGCATGAAAGGGTCAGTCATACTGAAAGTTGGAGTTTTTTGTTGAAAAATACTTTTAATTATAAATGTTAGGAAGTTTTAAGTGTATAACATCATTATGATTTTAGTAACGCAGCAACAACAAAAACTATCGACATTGCAACACAGAAGGTCTGTTATGAATTTAAATCATTGAATGTATTTGGAGTGTAATTAAAAATATTTTATAGAACAGTACATACGCATTGACATAACGCTCTGGAATGATTTTTCTTATTGTACCTAAGATTGTAGTTACGAATTGAGTGAGTTATCTAATTGAAAAACAGATTAGATTGCAGATCTCGAAATTAATTTTACTGTTTTCTTGAATCACTGAACAATTTCAAATGCCCGGTAATTAATGTGTTTCTCTCAAAACCCTTCCGTTGTAAAAAAAAAAAAACAAAACATGACCAATGAAACGCATTATAGTAGTTAATGTTTAAGTTGCAAACATCATATGTTTTATAACATCGTAAGTCTTGTTTGTTCACACCGAACCCGAGAGCTGTTTGAGTTATAGCGGTACAATTCAGTATTCGTGCACTTCATTATCATAAGACGATGTCTATAATTTCCAGCACGCTTGTACCTCAGAGAGACATGCTAAAATGAACCCTGGAATGGTGTGAAAATATTTAGAGATTTAATTTTACATTGAGGTGTTTGGAATAGAACTATGACGTAAATCAAACATACAGTGTACGGTCCAGAAAATAGCGACAGTTCTAATATTTAAAATACTATAAAGATATCATAGTGGCAAAGAGACTCTTGAGTAGTGGCAATTAAAAAATAACCACAAGTAATGGTAATGAGTAACTCCTTCACCACTAGTGCGGATGAAGTAAAATATTAAATGTGTATATTCAGTAATGTTGACCAACAAATATTATTTCTCTGTACTAGCGAAAAATATTAACATTAGTACTTAGTACAATTATGTAAATTGACTTAAGTTGCTCTTTATCTTGATACAGTGAATCGGTAAAGGTAAATTGACGACAGTTTAATCAGCTGATAAACCGAGTAGAGTAACAAGCGGTTAGGAGTAAAGAGGGAGTAATGTTGAATTGGAGGCAAATCTTTATTCCAACTCAGCGAACAAAATCCTGATTGGATGGAATCGGATTACATTACCTACTTTTATATTAAGCATCTAGCTTTAAATGTTTGAATCTATGAGGAAGAATAAACTTTAGGGAAATATTAAAGAAGTTCACACTTCTATAAAAAACGTATTTTTAAACTGGATTTCGATTTTAAAATAATACCGTAAATAAAACTTAAACACTACAAGACTCATTAATGAGAGGATTTTTAAAACTTATTGTGGATCTATTAAAAGAAATTACTCTTGAAATATTCATATATATTTGTTTAGTTAATTTTAATTTATTACAAAAGGTAAAGGGATCTATAGTTATTATGTACGTTACCGTGATTTAAAAGGAACTGTTAAAATTAAACAAATACAAAACTAACACAGAAATAAGTTGTTAAAAACTCTCTATTTTTACGATTATTACTAATACAGAAAAATATATTAAACCACAACATTTAAATATTCCTGAGGTAGAATGAAATAAAATAGATAAAATTAAAAACCAGTAAGGGTTATAGAAAGTTTCGTTGCTAAAAGTGAACAGCTTATGTATAAAAAACCTTGGGTTGTAAAAGCAGAAAAACATATATAAGAAAACGGTACAATGCAAAGTTTAGAATGAACTCCAAAACTTCACTGAAGTTAGGGACTAAAAACAGAATTTGGTAGTTCTGCATAAGAAACCCTCAATGGTAAATTTCCAGACGTCAAATTCCTCTCTACTAGATTATTCCAGTGAGACTTCCAAAAGTTTAAATTTTTTACTGTTTGACGGACTGAGCTGTAGCAAAGCCTATCGTGATGATGGACAAATCCTATTTCGGTACGTTTGTCTCATTGTATGTCTGTACGGTATCTAAAAAACGAACTGACCTAAAAAATAAAACAAATTAAAATAACCTAATAACCTGTTGGTATCTTATGAAAGTGATATAGCACGGAGATAAACGCACTGATCTTTGCTCTTTTACTCCAAAATCAACAGGATTCTTTTTTGGACCAGGATTAACACACCTAATGTATGGAGTTTAGAGACTCTAGAACCTTTCTATCGTGAGTTATGGAATAGATTGACTGAAAGACAACGGCACGATTTTAAGAAGGCACTCTTCGGTGCTGCATAATACTTTATTGACTTCACATATTTTCTCCTGAATATATATAGTTCGTATATTTGGTTAGGCACATTTAATTTACCTATATGCTAATCAATTACTTAATTCAATAATCATAACGTTAAGAAGAGTTCAATTACGTAAGATGTGTATCTAACAAAAATTGGAAAAAGACATTATGACAAAGTAAACAACAGTTAATGGACTATCTAAAAGATGTAAGATTTTATTCCTTCATAAACATTCCAGTTGTGAAAGTAGATGCATTATTTGATTTTTTAAATGAAATAATAAATCCAGGTAGTACGGTATTTTTAACAAAAAAGTACAAAAAACAATCCTGGATGGCTCTCGACTATAATATACGGGTATAAATGAAAAGTCTGCTATGGGTTTGAATAATAGAAAAAAATGGTTTTGATGTATTTTTTGAAATTTCCACTTGAAACTCTATAAGAAACATGATATTTACAGCAGCAAACTGATCGTCGAGACAATAAAGTAGTGTCACTAGAATTTGAAGCGAACTCGATATCGTATTATTTCTCTCGGTTATTGAGCTTGGACAAAGTATATTGCAAGAGACACTCTGAAAATCAGCTGTCAGCCCACATATGTTACCCTCCACTGTGGCACAGGAAACGAGTTCCACTTCTTACAATCTACTTCATGTTATTTGTGTTTGATCTAATTTGGAAACTTGTATACTTTGATCAAGCAGGTGTGCTATACTTCAATAAAACACACTTTTAAATAAAGAGTTATAAAGGAATAAAGTTTTGAACAAGTTCAGTGTAAGCACAGACTAAATATAGCCTTAGTCTGTGGCTTAAGAACCAACATTGCTGAGAATTGGGAACGGTCTGAAATGCAGACATACAATACGAGGTTATACATAATATGAAAAAAGAAAATATCACAGGAATAGACGTATTAGCCATCATTTTCAACATGGTTTTGATTGAAATCTATCGAGAAATATTCCCTAAAATCCACGCTAGTACTCTTAATGCAGATCAAGATCTGGTGCTATCGAATGGGTTTAAAAATACTAAACGATGAATATTTTTTCTCATCTTGTAACATTTATACCCAACAATCAGTCATGTAAATAAATGTAAAATCATTGTTAATTACCATATACAGAAAGAGTATTTGTCCACCCCCCCCCCCCCCCACCCCCCCCCCCCCCCACCCCCCCCCCCCCCCACCCCCCCCCCCCCCCACCCCCCCCCCCCCCCACCCCCCCCCCCCCCCAATGTTGGAGTAATAAAGAGGCAACATAAAAATGCAACTATCGTAATTAATAAATTTAGATTTCCCATATTGTTTTACACGTATTTTGAATTCCTATATTTGGGTTACACATGTTATATTTAATCGCCTAACTAATTGTTACTATTGTTACTAAATAAAATATTTCAAAATTGTTTAACATTTTTAATCTTCCTTTACATTTTTTAAATATGTTTGGTTAGTGACAAATTTCATGTACACCACTTGACACAATACACAATTCACTGTGATAGACTACCTTTTTATGGTTATAACTGATTTTATTTTATTTAAAAAATACTATTTTAGTTACATCGATTCAAATAATCACCCATATACTTATACTTACTTACATGTATTGCTATACAGAATATTCCACTGTACGACCATCTAAAAATTAATCTTTGACGCATGCAAATAATACTTTCGTTTGATTTCTACTCAATAAAGCATTACGAACAAGATGTACTGCACTGTTCCACCTCAACATCATTTGTCGTAATCTCCACACACAATACACTGTGAGGACATACAATACAATACAGCACCACAGCTGTCAGGGTACAGCTGCCCAGTACTCCTCTGTACTAATGTATTCTGTGACACCTCTCAGCCTCCGCTTACCATCAATCACAGTATCACATGATCCATCATATGTAGAGGTGATTTTTATTCCAAAGTATTATTTATTTTTTATCCAAAGTGTACAAAAAGACGGTACTCCATTCCTTACCTGGCAATCCATATGCCATTGTATTCTTTTAGAATTAGTAAATTCAAATCGCAATTAATATTGAAGGCAGTTTCAGCGGATATGTATATTTATATACACCTCAACAAACCCCTTGCCAATGGCGCAGTGTAGCGGGTACAATGGTTATCACAACATAGCCGGATCAAGTAACGTCGAGCGTGGCTGCTGCTTGGATGGGTGACCGCCGAACGATCCTGCCCCGCCTGCCCGACCGTTGGTGTTGGTTCGGAAGTCACCTTTAAGCCGTTGGTCTCCTGGTTAAACGTTAGAGAGGGCTTCTTAGCCCTAACTTTGGGTGGTAAAATAAGACATCTTTACTTTGTCTTGAAAAATAACTGCGAAGAGTTACTAAAACCTTTTTTTATTAAATATATAAATTTCATGCATATATTCTTTGACTAAGTATTGTTCAATGGGATGAAAACCGTCATTAGAAATATGTCAAATAGTTTAATAAAACCGTTCAATCGTAGGTTAATACTCTAGTTTTACAATTTAGTATGAGTTTTAATACAATTAAATACTGAGTTGTACAATAGAGTTACAATTTATCGATGGAGTAATAAGGGTTAGTAAGACATCTCTTTTTAATCCACACTTGCGTGTTGATGTGTGTAGGTAGGGGTTGAACAGCTTTATGTTACGTTTTTTGCGGTATTTATGTTATTAATATTATATTTTAATTAGATTCCTGTAAATTATTGTTAAAAATATTCAAGAACGGTTTATTTTATAAAAACAGAAACAGTACGTTACTATAGTAGATTTTTCTCAAGCAAAAAATCTACTTTAAACAACAATTTCACATTTAAAGTACACTTCAGTAAATTTAAATGCATAGAGTATAAGTAAATGTTGTCAATACTTTATAAATAAATCAATAATGTTTCAGAAACGAAACGGAAATTGTATTTTCTGCTACATTCCGTTTACGAAAACCATTCATATGATTAAATGAGAGCGACATGATGTTTTAGATATTTTTCTCATACGTTCAAACCTGCTAAAATCGAACTGGTATTTCCTACAAATGAACTAAGCTTACTACCTGTAGATACTATCTGTCTCAGAGCTAGATAACCGCCAAAAGGGTGCTCTGAAGTTTGCATGTAACCCATGGAAATTTGATGTCTCTCCAAAGGTCTAAGCCGACTTTCAGTTAATGAACTTGGAAACTCCGGACTGTTACATTGGTTAATAAGGGTCTGGAGGCAGGTAAACCTCGCTATCTTGAACGTAAGCCTCTACGACTGTCTGTGAGTTATATGAGCTACGGTTTGGGAACGGTATATTAGTCAAGTTGTTATACTCTAACAGCATCATGAAATTCCGGAAAAAAACTGAGAGAACCTCCTTTTTTATTTATTTTACAAGTGTACAGCCTTACCCCCAGTAATTAAAAAGTGTATTTTTAATATTTGTTAAAGTAAAGGTATCTCTATGCCTACGGTTATTTATTTTATTAAAGTTCTCGCAGTGACAGATAACTTTGTTATTGTAACACTTTCATGGCGTTGACTTATTTTAATCGTGCATTACTATTAAAAATAAAAGATTGATTTTAATACTGAAAACCACATAACATTTGCTAGCTGAAAATGATCTTATACTTAATAAATCGATTGAAACATAAAATAAGTTTTGTGTACACATTACTTTTATTAAAAACTATATCAAACATGTTTTAAGTTTATTTTTTGGGAAAGTCACATTTAGTGTGACTGGCACCTTGAAGTTTCTTATTATCTGATGTTTGTCAACTGAAACAATCCACCTAATATGCTTGTCACGAGGGAGCAAACGTGTTAAAAGATACGTGTTTTCACCGTAAACTATTAAAAAGACCATTTAAAATTTTTTATTTCAAAAAATATTTTTGATATATACATATGTTATTCGTTGCGCACAAAGGTCTACACAAGACGCGTCTGCACCGAAGGAACGGATTTCTCTGAAGGAGGCAGTTTATTTCATGGCGGAGTTTTATCACTGTCTGAACCATTTGTTATTCCCTGTCTGAACTGGACCGGTCATTAACCATCGCACTGATAAATCGGTGGCGCCAATGGAAGTATCGAGTATTGGGTCATTGGAGAAACAAAAACTGAAGATTGAAACAACATTTTCCTCTGTTGGACAGGACTTAATAACTTGTGTTAAACAAACATTATTTAATTAACGTGTTAAGTCCAGTCATTGAGGGTCCCATATCCATAGGATAGTAAACCTGGAAATCATTTATCAAACTAATCGTTTAACTAAACTCACTACAACTTTTGTATTTCAAATTGTTGTTATTGTTTTACACATCTGTAGTTTTATGTAATTACAATAGTATTTTAAAATAATTAAACTAGTGCTGTGGTTTTTAAGAATATATATTCTCAAAAATATGTGTGTGTTTGTGTGTATGTGTTTTTGTATTGTGTATTTTTAAGAGGATTCGTTGGTAACGATTTATACATAATGACAAAAAATATGTAAAATTGAATATAAAGGTTATACGTAATAATGTAATAGGTATTTTTTGAACTACAACATGAGTGTTTAAACTAAATTTAAAATGTTAAAAATTACCTTAAAAACAATATAATAATTTTTATTTATATATATATATAAAAACTATACTTAAATAATTTACTGAGAAAATAATTACTGTTGACAATTTATTTAAGACCAATTTCAAAAACTGTACAAGCGTAAGCATTAAATATTAATATGTAATATTATATAATCTTCACCACTAGCATAAAATATGTGTGTCGATATGTTTGTAACACTGTAACACTGATCAGTTCATATTACATTTTTAACCCATTCCAACTTGCTTTATCATGCAGTATTTTACAAAACAACACAATATACGAGCCTGATCACAAATTATTAACGAACATTTAATGCACATAACGGCGGAAACGAAAGTACAACATTAGTGGGCTAATGTATTCGTATTCATCCCCTATATGAGGAGTTCATTTGGCGGGATTACCTCACTGCAAGTTTAATGGTCTCAATCATGTTTTACTGCCAACACACGCTTCCGTCCTCGCCATTTTTATTGTGCCATTTTGCTGAATAATTTTTACATAGATAATGCTAATAATAGTGACTGTTTATTAATATATAACAAACAGTAGCAGTGTATAAAAATGGAAAATAATTCCCGATGTTACCCAATTATAATTATATAAATAATATATCTATTAATAATTAAATATAATTATTATTTAATTATATTTATTAATAATTAAATATGTTTAATTAATATGTTTATAATTATATAAATAATATATCTATTAATAATTAAATATAATTATTATTTAATTATATTTATTAATAATTAAATATGTTTAATTAATATAATTATAATGTTTAATTATATTTATTAATTATTTTTATAATTAATATTTATAATTTATTATGTAATTTATTTTATTTTTATAATATATTTTTTTTAATATATTTTAGTCTCACTAATAGTAAAAATTGATTTAATTTCGATTCATATGAAATATTTACCCTCCGTTGTTATATCAATCTTGTTTTTGTAGTTTTACTTTTACCATAATAGTGTTGTAGCCGAGAGGCAATTTGAATTTATAAAAAGACACCACATATTTCCTTGAAATAGGTAAAAAGAATCCCATAAAAATATTTTGACTGTCCGCTCCGCTGGTTTTGTTTGGGGTTCAAATGGGTGGGTATTAAAAAGGTTAAAATATGAAATGACATTTTTTTTTCTTTGATCATATATTTCATAATTGACACCCTTGAAACTAAAATTCTTTACGTAAAAAATTTTAATTCAGAGTCAGCTAACCATATTCAGACCCTTAATTTAGTACTTCCAAACTGTGTCTAGTTTTCAAACTGTGATAAAACTGTTTTATAAGTCATTTTCATTAAGAGAAGAAAATATAATCTTAGAAAACATTTTGTTTCATATTGTAACCCTTTTGATACCATCTTATTTTGACCTCTGCTAAAACCAGCGAGTCGATGGTCGAATTCTTTCTTACAACTTTCTTCATTTATTAAATAGAACCTAGTTGTGTGCTTTTAAAATGGAAATTGCTCCCGGCTTGTACACTACAATATTGAGTCATGCATTTTAAAATATTCTTTCCCATAGTCAAGTGAGATTGTCCAGCTGTAATGGGTGACTGAGAGGGTAGTTTTGTCACTCGAGGGATAGCCTATGGGTTTGATTTCCAGTTCAGGTTCGCTATTACTGTATGCTAATACATATTCATCGGACTCTAGCTAGCGTAAAGAAATTCAAGAAAAGATTCTAAGCTAAAACTTCACATTATCGCCACCACAAATTAAAACTTCGTGTGCTATCAGGAGAGACTATTTACATATTCCAAGAATTTCAAATATTTCTTCAGTAACAAAAAGTTGCAGTGTGTCTATGTAGTTATTTGACACATGAGAGTTAAGGCCTTTGTTGTTTAAAAACGATGGTTAGACTTGATGAAATCTCTTTGGCCCTAAACCTCTTGTGCTTCTCCAAAGTAACCTTGGAAAACTGTTTCAAAAATGATCTACACTTAATTTATTTTTAGTTTCATAAATGTCTTTAAATTTTTACCTCCTGGTGCCTATATAATACATATAATATATTTGGAATTGTAAAGCTAAGAAATGAAAAGATACAAAAGAAACCTATTCTAACTTTAGTAAAACTTGTTCATTGAGGAAATAAATTGTACATCGTGTACTATAGAAATTCTTTCCTTAAACAATAAAAATATTCTTTAAACAGGAAATTGAATATTTTGTTAAAAATATGAATTGCCACTCTGAGTAATCTTATGCAGGTGTATATAAAACACAATGTTGATTTCATACCAAGGAAGTGTGTATGTTGGCATACTTATACTTACTGAACATTTTAATAGTTTTAACTTATAAAGTATGTGTTTAACTTGAATGTTATTTTTTTAGTAAATGTATTACTGTATAGTGACGGCTGTTCACTAATAAGATCTATGTTTAATCATACATTATTTATTTTAAAAGACGTTTGTACTGCAGCAACTTCATTTTACGTTATTAAAAACCTTTCCCCCGATTCTCTTCAACGTGTTCTGCTGCCGTGTTCTATAACTATCTCGAAGTAAGATTTTTGTTCGTAAAGTAAATTATGCAAAATTCTGAACATAGGCAGATAGTATTTTATTAATGTGTTTTAAGCCAACGAGACAAAGAGCGTGTTTAGTTCACTCAAAACGATCCTTTTATCGTAAGTTTTCCTTTATAAATTCTGGGAGTAAATATTATTAAGATCCAATTCCAATTTCTTTGTAGCCTTAAAACATTTGTTACTGTTACTTTTATCTTTAGACTTTTCATTTGCCCCATGTCACTTTTGTATCTATAAATAACTGTTGTGATATGAAATTAAAATCCTTTATTTAGAAAGGAAACACTAGGACCACTTGACTATTCTTTATACATAACATACAGAGATGATAAAACTATGAATAATGAATGAAATTGGCTTATTCACTCAAAAATTAAATAAATAACTACATTATATACATATGTATATAACTATATACATATATGTATATAGTTAACAATTACAAATAAATAACCAATTTTCTACATACACATTCATCCCTCATTCATATTCACCCCTCTGCCAATCCATCTCACCCAGGATCGCAGAACGGACCTGCCTTGCCTTGAGATATATAACTTTCTTGCCATAAATTACCTCCGAATAGAAGTTATAGGGTGGGAGAGTGCATTCCTTAACATCAAGGCCATTACATCAAACACTTTATCGGACTCAAGTCCTGCGGTGAGGTATTCTCAAAACATACCAGCATTAGCGAGAGTTTCTTATATCTGCATGAGACATATTTTAGTATGGATGAACATTCTCTTCCCGTTTAACGTACTTAGAGTCTTTTACAACGGCGCAGTGTAGTGGGTACTGCAGTTATCGCAAGATAACCGGATCAAGCAATGTCGAGCGTGGCTGCTGCTTGGATGCGCCCGCTGAGCGATCCTGTCTTGCAAGCAGCCCGCTTCAACTTTAAGCCGTTGGTCCTCATATCAAATATTAGAGAGGGCTTCTTGGCCCTAAGTTCACCTGGTAAAATAAAAAAATCTTTATTTTACTCTTTTAAACGTAACGTTAGCAATTGTTTTGATTATTTTGTCGCTTCTCGCAAAGTACTACTGTATATTATTATGTCATGACCACGTTACAATAATTAAAGTATGGAATGATAAGTGCTTTATAATTAAGAGCAGTTTTACACAGTGTGTTTCGCGAGCTATTGCCACAACTTCAGAAAATGATAGTCCACACAAGAAAAGCAAAAATATGCATATAAACATTCCTTCTCACTTCATTTAGTGTTTTGCTGTCCAGATAAGTTTTTTTTATTTTAGAAAAAAACTAAAATAATAAAAACTAAATAAATATAATATATCTTTGTGTAAAATTAAAATGAAAAGTCCTTTATTCCTATACAATTTTACAGGGGTAATGTTTTGTTGTAAACTTTAATAAGAATTAATTGTAATATATTGTTTGATTGAATTGGTTGAGAAATAAAAGGTTTAAGGATAGTCTAGAATTTTTGTGTTTATACTGTTTAGTGGGTGATGATATTCGAGTTTAAATTTGATTAGTAATCATTGGCCAACGTTATTTGTTTTAAATTATAATAGAAAACATCTATCCACAGATAACTTCATAGTTTACATTTATATTTTATCCACTGAAATTTTATTATTTTCCAACCAATTCGATCAAACCATATATTTAAATAAATTTGTTTCTGAATTCACAATAACACATTATCTTTAAAATTACGTAGGAATAATAGGATCGGAGATATTTTTTTTTTACTTTTAAATGACATAAAGCGATATCATACGATATTATTGTATGCTATTTCCCTTTTATTACCTTAAATTACCTGTAAAGGTTAAAAAATTCGAATAACCGTGTGATGTGAAGTTTGATTTTCTTATAACACTTTTGTGGTTTTAGGCTTGATTGATTAAGTATGCCCCGATAAAGGTTTTTGTACACATTTGAGTGAAAGAGTAGATGAGAAACCCGTTTTACGACCTTTGTAACGGCATGGGTCTAAGTTACAGTCGAATTTATAGTCAAACTCAGATCTTTCAAGATAGTTGTAGTGTGGTGAACAGTTTCCATTAACAGTTAGTGTGTTAATACTATTAAAGTTATAAGAGTTTCGTTAAACGTGAGTGACATATTAAAGGTCGGTTTTGTTTTTTTTATTGGGGAAATCTTTGAAATAATTTTCGAACAATACAATAATGGTTTAGAATTCATAGTCATTTCAGACAAATTCCTTGAAAACAGAAAAAGTAGAATTTTTTACTCAACGGGATATTACAGACATTGAAAATAGGACATAAAAGTATTTTTTTTTATCGGACTGAAATAAAAGGGCTTAAGATAAAAGATAGATTTTTGAACTATTTACATTGGTTCAGGAAATGGCTTTAATGAATTTAATTTCTCTAAGAAAAAAAATATGTACTAATCACGAAATTTCCTTAAATTATATTTAATAAACAAATTTATTACAAAACTGCCTATATTTCCTTCTTAAAATGCCTGTACTTTCACATGAAGTGATTTAAACATTTTAGCTTATTTTGTATTCAGGGAAGGTATCTCAAAAGGCTATAAATTTAACATTTAACAATTTAACAAGTCAAAATTGAATGCAACCCTTTCAAGTTATCACAAATATTAATGATAATTAAAATTAATGCTTCTGATACATGCATTAACGGAATTACTGCAAATACATTTGCAGTTCATCGTCATATATGCAGTATTTTGATTTTTTTTTATACAGGTTAAATATCGTTCGTGGAAAACACAAATGGTAAAAGAACAACAATTGGACCCTATGAGATTATTTTTTTAATCCATGAATAACATTATGTGTTAAATTAGATATGCTTATGAATTTATGTTGTTATATCTAACAAGGTAAAGTAAACGCATTAGCATAATTTACTGTAAAATAAGCTTTAAGAAACATTAAGGCTTTTGAACCAATATGTTCAAAGGATAGTTAATACATCACCGTCCCATCTGTGGTGAAGATTTTTTAGGTTTTTAACAAAATTCAAATCTCAGAACAGCAATCTAATTGGAATGTAACAGTTCATTGTACGAGTTATACGAAACATTTTAATTAGGTAAATTAATGATTAGGCAAACGTAAACTGGTTGAATTATGATTCAGCTTTAAATATATTTTTAAATGACATTCTTTTAGCTGTGTTGGCCTGCGATAGTAATCCGTTCCCTCCTGCAATAATAGTAACAGATTTTACTGTTCTTCAGTTTTCTCTAATTGATTGACATAGTGACTTTCTCTTAACATTTAGTGTGAATCTCATTTTTTTCTAACACCGGCCATGACGATAATTGTAATGGCCATGACTACCGTGATTTTGTATATGTTTCATATTCACAGTCCCCGCTAAAATGTAGCTTAACAATGTTAGATCATTTTTCAAGCTTAAGGGAGCCAATCGAGAAATCGGCAGTAAGCTAAACAACCATAACCTCTACTGAATAACTTATTATTATGAAACTGTTATCCTAATAAAACTAACTATTCTAAATTTAAAATTAAAAGGGTTGGTTTTACCAAGCAGCATACTTGACCTGTTTTATAATAACCATGCCTAAATAATGTTATAAAATAACCATTTACTGAATAATGTGCCACGACCTAAACAGTTTCAAAAGTATATGTAAGGAAGCAATTGAGGTTACCAAACCTTCTATGTCCTAATCCAAATCCTAACCACTTCAAAAGCAAGGTTATATATCGGATAATTAAAATATACAAAGTATTTCAGAACCGATGTTGAATATTGTAGGGGATCGTTCCCATAGTAATAATAAACTCATGTGTAAACTATTGTTGTACTTTTGAGTTTTTAATAATCTATACATGTATGCGTATGTGTTTTTTATTTCTTTGTACGTATTAACCAAATTTTGCATTGATGTTAAAATTAATATTTTCTTTAATATGATGAAAGTTTAACATGTATTTATTCCAAAATTGTTGTTTTACATTAACTGATTACTATTCAATACATAAGCATTTCACAAACTATTTACCGGAATATCGTTTCTAATAAAATTTTCTTTTGAATACGATGATGTATTGTTTAAATAAACTAAGTGAAAATAACGAAAATATTGTAAATTTAGTGGCGGTACCGCGCTTCTTCCGTAGTTACTCATTGATCCATCACAACAATTAAAATTATTGGTAAACTATCAAATGTAGGCTAGTGGCAGTTCGATTAATATTTTAAAATTTATAAATGTGTATTTAAAACCCACTTGGGCGTACTTATTATCGTATTTATTTGGGCATTAAGGTGTGTCGAGAACACAAAAAGTGTACTTTCAATAGATTAAAGTTTCATTGCCCTTCAGTCAGAAAGACAAAAAAGTTGCACAGTAAAAGTCTATTTTGAGAGTAAAAACTCTGAAAGCAACACCGAGGAAAGCATATGCTCCATGATAAAGTTCGGGATTTCCTGTAATTCCTTGAAGACAAACTGCTCAGTTGCATGTGGGGGCGTACTTGGACATTTTCCAAGCCACAAATTTTATGAGTTCAACAAGCGAGTTAATCCGACTGGCAAAAGACACTCTTGGGGAAAATTGTTACAAAATTGCAGTTTTAGGGAACTAAAATAATTTGCGCACATCGATTCTCGTGCGTTTAAGATAAAAACGCCAATTTAGCTTAATTATATAATAAATTGTGAAGTTTAATTAGCTCTCGATGCAATTAAAATTTAATTTCTCTTAGATGAACCAAACAATTCAAATGTTCATTTTTCATCAGTTTCCAGATTCAAGACAATACAAAATCAACTGTTACTGTAAAGAACTAATTGCATTACGAAGTTTAAAAACGTTTCATTTCTTGGAATGAGTCTTGGCTGAAAACACGTTTGCCAATCAAGTCGGGGCTGCAAGACAAATCAAATATTGATGGTAATTCCAATCTTTCCAATCAGTGCAACTTTGCGAGCAGTTCGCAATTTGCCCTAAAGTACCAATTCAAGGGTACTTCAAGTCGTTGTTTTATCACTAACTAATAAATCAATAATCAATCCATCTCATCTAGACAGATCATTAATCACTGGGCGATAAAAGTCGGCTTCGTTGTAAAGATTGAATTATTGAACTTATAGCTTCGAGTAAGATTTGTAGATTCGTAATCTTTTCTTTATGTAGGAAACGTGTGCTCAACGCAAGAAGAATAACACTATTATAAAAATATAAAACTATAAATTTTTAATAACACGTTTCCCCGTGTATTTAAGATACTTCTTATACCTGAACTGAGAAACGTTACGGTAATATAGTTTAGAGAGATCTGATTGTTCTGAGAAAGTTTCAGTAACATTTACTTAATTTTTACTCAGTGATTAGGAGAAGGCTTGCGATGTAAGATGTGCTTGTGAAAGCATGGACAAGATGTGCTGGCATGCAGCTGTGGAAAGTTCTCGTCTAATGAACCTGTTGTTTAAACTTTCTCAATCCCAGATGTTTATACTCAACTCAGGTTATAATAAGGTTTGCTCCAACACTACACTCGGGCAACTGATGCCTGTCACTTTTCATGTAGACGAGTTTGTTGACCAGTACTATTTCGCAAGTTATCAAATAGAATTAAGTAGTTTTAATTAACAATTAGTTTTGGAATAATTGTATTAATACTGCAACAGTCCATCATAAATAACATCATAATTCGGTGTTATGTCAATTTTATACATTTAACCCGTATTAGAGTACACACTTGCCCGACTTCCGTGCCAATCCTGACTTCCTCTGATCTCATAACCCCCCTCTCACGGGTCAAAATTCAATTAATTTAGTTCTCGCTTTATAAAAAACATATATTTATCAAATCTGGCTAACCCAGCAACCTTAGCCTAAAGTTAGTAACTTTAAATTCGTTAACTTTTGGAACATCATCATATAATTCTTGGTTACTCGGCAATTAACAGAGGTACAAATCCGTAACTTATCGCTGACTTAAACCGTTTCCATCTCAAAGTATTTTACAGAATGCATTTCAGTTCACAAGTAACAATCAATTTTAGCGTCCATCAAAAGAACTTAATCAAACCATTTTTATTGCGAAGACAATTTTTCATAGCAAACGTCATTTTTTAGTCTGAAAATTGTTAATTTGTATATCATTCAGATACACACTGTGCATTTAACACCCACGTTCCATTCACTCTTCGCCAATGTAAAACACTTTAAACAGGGGATTAATTAATTAATTTCAATTGGGCGGTTTCCCTGTCGAATGTCAAATGCGGCTGACACCCTAAAGACGTTTATGCTAGTGAAATGCGCCTTAGGCTTGTAGCATTTTTTATTAAGGTGCGCAGTCTGTTGAGGAAGTTAACGCCTGCCTGCGAAGGCAAGTGTTTATAAACCCCCGTACTGTGGCTATCAGCGCGATAATTCTCTCTGCCTCGTGTCTCATGCATATGTATGTCTCGGCCTCTGGTTGAGGTGCTATTTTACATGCAAAACGCAGTTTCCAAAATATAGAGACACGGCAGAGTCAGCATCGGAAATGACTTGAATGCTTAACTACACGATTATCGAAAATGGATTTTTATGATAATTCGAATTCGATTTTATGGAGTCTAAATGCTCTCTAAAATTGAATGTATGCGCAGGCTCTCCAAAGAACCACTCTGTTCATCAGAAGAGGGTAAATTAAGCCACAATACTCCGTCCATCAGTACCTGACTCTGGTAGTATTTTGCTCAGAACATATATGCCTGAGAAAGTTTTGGCACAAAATTGATCAGTATGCTTGTTCCTAGTCAACCCTCGATCAAGGTATCAGCCAACTACACAGCCGGTTCAGACTGGTTGCCTGCAGAACTAAAAGCAAAATTGAAAACTTTAGACTTTGATGAAATTGCTGTGAGGTTAAAGCTGTTGTTCCAAAACTTCGCTTTATTTTCCGCTGAAACAGAGTGTCTTAAAGCTCTTCTCATCTTGAATGGACTGCTTGCCAATGATAACCTCGTCCCTCCTGGTATTCTGGTACGCCCTCTAAAGTGTTGTGACTATTGCATTTATGTTTGATGGTATTTTTAAAGGACCATAAAACTTCCAAAGTTTTTGGGAAAGTGAATGTAATTTTTTCTCCGAATTTTGTTATTTATTCTTAGTCATTTATATTTATTGATGTACTTATTTATTTGTTTTGTTTACGTTGCTATTCTCTTGTTCTTACTATTGTTGTATTACTTTCACTGTTGAAGTATTCCTTTATTTTACTTTTGTCACAAGCTTTTATTACATATTAATTTAATAATGTTAATATTATTTATTAATTTACATCTTATTCTATATATAAATATTGTCAAACTGTGTTATTGTATGTAGTGCTATAATGGTTTTGATCCGTTGGAAATAAATGAAATGAAAAATAATTATGCAAGTATTACGTTCTGGTAGCTATATTTACGGGATCTAAAATTGTTGAGTGCACAGATGTTCCAATTTCAGGCCAAAACTTTCTAATTTTTTGAGAATAAATCTAGTGTTCTAAGAGATAGTCATTAAAATAGTAGAATAGTAGAATAAACTGTAGAATAAAAAGATCACCAGTGTTTCTTTGGGCCTGATGATGTATCTACTTCCCCGTGATTTGGAAAATGAATTAAGTAAAGGGCCCAGTATACGCGGACAGTTCGTAACCTCCATTTTACCAGTGTAATTAGGAACTTTCCGGATAGTAAAATACTTTACCTACTGGCCGCCAGAACTGACCGCGTCTGCTGAAACCTTAAGGATCGGTATTGCTGCATCCATTCAACTATCTTACTGTGCATACCACTTGCCTCTACCGACTCGTTTATATTATTAGAAATATATAGTTATAAAACACATAAGTCTCGATTAAATCCTACATTTGAGCAAAATCCCACTTTAAAATCTCAAATATATTCTAGAAAATTGCATGTAAGTGAGGACGATATAAACATTCAACATAGTGTGAGGACAGGCTTTCTATTTCTCACATACTCTGTAAGATAGAGTAAAGTCTTGTATCCTGGCTGTGGATTTCAACATTATTTAAAGAGAACATACAATAGTCTCTTCTTTGGGCTTTACTAAAGCTACAAGCCTGCTGCAACTAAATCGAAGGGGATAACCACGTCCTTGACATTAAAAACTGAAAAGGAAGTGGAGATAAAAAAGTGAACTACTCTTTAGTACATTTACGTAACTGTGCCAGTTACACATGATATGAAGTGTTCCTAATTTAAAATGTATGTGCAAACACTTTTTTCTAACATATTCTTCATTGAGGTACAATTAGAATTGTTTGGGAATTTTTATGTCACCATCTTACATCTTACAAAATAAGTTAACATATGAATCAACGTAGAGAGAGACCTATAGAGTACAATGGACGGTGGATGATGAAGTATCCGAGGTGTATCAAGCAGATACGTGTAAGCACAAGCAGGTAACGTGTCATATATAGTGGCTGCGATCCAACACCTTCTGTAGTACATTTCAGCAGTGTTTGGCAAGGGATAATCCATATATATTCCATGAACCTGGAGAGACATTTGTGGAGTTGGTATTACCTTCGTCACGTGAGTCACGTTAAGGAACAATTATTCATGTTCTTATGCCCCGTGATTTGTTTGAAACTGTGTTCTAAAAGTAGTTTTGAGTACATAATAATTTAATTATTTAAGTACGCTGACTTTGCTACTTTAGTACTAATTTTTATAGCACCTATTATTATATTGTTATGGCACGATTTGGCCGATTAAAATAGCACCAAGTTCCGAAACTGAAAGATTGTTTTTATTTCTTGTTTTATTGTCTGTTATCTGGGCTTGTAGTTTACTTACTGTTTTCTTGTCAAACCTATTTTATATGTATACATATATTTTTGTATTTATTTATTAATGTTGTTACTGATTTAGAGTAATTATTTAATAAAGAATTATATTTTAATTTTACTCTTTATACATACATTTTACGTTATCACTTATTTGTTATTATAACTTATTACTCTGTTATTATTTATTCTGATATATTTTCTTATTTTTATTTATTAATTCATTACTATATTTAGGCTTTTTGCTCAGATTTTTTTATTGTTTAAGTAGTAAACATAAATCACCTGTTTAATATTCTAATTTAACACAATATTTATTTATTTATTTTTATTTATTTATTTATTTATTTCAACGGTTTCCACCATTTTTACAAAAGTAATTCAACAAATCAAGTACTTAGCAATCAAGATGACAAATCATAATCAATATACACAGTATGTATGTAAGCTGCTAACTTGAACAACATAGGCAATAACAGAGTGATATACTATAAATATAAATAACAAAAACAACAATAAATAACAAGGAATAATAAACAATACAGTAACAGCAACGATAAATTAAAATAGTTGACCAATGCTATAACATTAATAAAAATAAAATTTAGAAACTCAACAATATACTATCAAATAATTAATACAATCGTAGCTGTTAGTTACTGTAAGTGGATCTGTTTAAGCATGTGTGTTAGGTGTTTACATTTAATAATTTGTTTTTCAGGGTGTATTTTGAATCGTGAAAAAAGTCGATGTGCGCGGACCTCGCTACCCAGTTTTAGAAGTCTGCATATTCCATGGTTTGATGCATAATATGTGGGCCTAAATCATCTGCAGAAAAGTGTCTTAGAGATGCGGGTGGTTACTCTTTGGTATAGAGAAGTTCTATATACGTCACATAGTATGAGGGCAGTCGAGGAACAGTTCAATCCAGCCTGGTACATGGAATAAAATATCAATATATTTTCTTCTTTCCTGGAGAGGTTGCAGTCCATATAGCATCTCAATCTCAGGCGAACGGAGTGTTGCAAGATAAAATTAGTAATCCCCAGTTTAGACTCCAAGAAGTCTTAAGCAACGGCACCTGTACTCTGTTCAGGCAGCACATATGTGGCCTGGCTTGATATGGGGACCAAACAAAAACGGAAAAAGTACTACAACAAAGGACGCTCAAGAGTCTTATAGAGGGATAGCCAATGTAGAGGGGTGGATCTGAAGTCTTTGCAAGTTCGGGCAATAAAACAGCATAGAATGAGGCCTTATTTGTTAACATGCATTATGTGTTCGTTAAGGCTTAGGGGAGGGTTGTATAATACTCGAGGTCCCACTGACTCTGTCTACTTATCGTAAGAGGGGGAATCCCATTTAGAGAAAATAGTCAAAGGGCCTGGCTTGTTGTTGCTCCGAGTTGTAGCTGATGACAAGACACTTGGCTATATTAAGCTCCATAGCATTTACTCTGCACCAGTTACTTATCCAGATCTTCAAGTGGTCGATAAAAAATGTTGGAAAAGTTCCTCTTAAAAAGAGATACATGAACCAAGATAAAATAACCCTGCTGGAAAACCTTAATATAAAATATAAAAAAAATATTCTATAAAAACAAAGAAAGAAAACTTCGATGGTATAGAACAAAAGAAGAAATGACAAGAAAAATAAGAAATGTACAAAAAAAAAAATTGATATAAAACAATTAAAAAAGCAGTGAATAAATGCCAGAAATTAACAAATAAAAAAGATCCCTGTGGAAAAAACCTGAAAACAAAAGAGATTGATAACAAAAAAAGGGAAACCTCCTAAAAAATGTACCAATTGACTATAAATACGTTCAGAAAAAAAACTACTTATCAAATCGGAAGAGAGGTTATCCGACACACAATGAGGCCAGTAAGCCTTCACAAGCTTTGATATAGTCGAAATTAAAGATTCAAAATATTTTCTTTTCTTATAACTTTTTCCCCCCTGAGAGGAAATGCTTTGCTAAAATCTAGATATATGCAATATACCTGTGAGCGACGTGGGAGATGATTGCACAATGCTGACATTATATATTCCTGAAAACATCAGTAGTATTGGTTGTGGTAGCAAGCGGCACCTGTCAAGAAGCCTATGTTCAGCTCAATAACAGATGTTGCTGACTCTTGAGTTGAGAATATTATTGTTCAAGATGATACTTTCAAAACCATTAGCGAGAGCAGACTGTACTCCATCAATAACGCCACAAGAGTCCTTATAGTTCTTATGTGTTCCTCTATCTACAGACTTAAATATTTGGGTATTTAGCATAGCTCTGCTTGCAAGTTGGGGATGGCAAAGAAAACCCAAAAGCAAGTAGAGGCCCTGAGGCCTTATTTGTAACATGCAATGTATTGGTGCACACTGTTTTAGTAAACTCGTGTGGTGAGGGTGTCATAATCATCCGGACCAGCAAAACTCTGTCTACTAGTCTTATAGAGGGGATCCATTTAGAGAAAGATCAAAAGAGGGCCTGGCTGTGTTGGACATCCAAGGTTGTTATCTGAGTACAGACACTTGGATAATGTTTGGTCCAAACATATAGAACCATCGATATAAGGGAATATGTTGGAGTTCCTCTTTATCATGAGGAGATGTAAACCCTGCTGAAAACTTAATATATCATCAGCAAACAGAATCAAACTTGCTAGATAGGATCAGTAGCTTGCACTAGAAATATCATTGATAAACAGGTTAAAAAAGCATGTGTGCCCCAGAACGTTAGGAGATCCCTGTGGCTACACCTGAGGGGACAAAAGGACTTAATGGCAAGGAACGTTACCTCCATCGTACTTGACTATAGTGTAACGTTCTGCAAATAGCTACTCATGCCAACGAAGCAGAGGTCCCCTAAATGCACATCAGCCTTCTAGCTTTGATATAATTATCTGTGATTATCATCATGATGCTTTGCTAAAATCTAGGATATATGCAAACTTTATGTGAGGAATTCTTTGCAAAAAGCTGACATTCAATATTCCTGAAACATCAGTAGAACCTGGTTTGTGGTAGATCCAGCTCCACCAAGCTCTTTTCAAGAAGCATGTTGCTCCTAAACTAAAGATGCGACTCTTGAGGGTTGAGAATATATATTGTTCATAGAGTGATACTTTCAAACAGCCCGCTTAGGATCCGAGAGCAGACTGTATGCACAATGGGGTCCTATAGAAACCTGCTTATGGTTCCCATCTATAACAGCATCAGACATCAAATATTGGGAGTTACATAGCACTGCTTCAATTTTGATGGAAAGACTCCCCCCCCCCCCCCCCCCCCCCCCCCCCCCCCCCCCCCCCCCCCAGAAGGCAAGTAGAGGCCTGAAATTGAATTGTTAAATGAACTGCAAAGTATTGGAGCACACTGTCTATCTTAGAAGCTCCAACGTAGGGTATAGACAATCCGGCGCAGCACTCTTTCAGTTGGCATCCAGTGATTCGAGAGAGTATCTGTTGGACATCCAAGGTTGTTATTGAACAGTGGATTAATGTTTGGCTATTCCAACCAAATAAGTTCAAATCTAGGACATACGGGGAAACTGTAGTATCACTTAAATACCTGACAGAAAAAATACCGAGCAAGACAAATACATGTGCCTAGTAGGCTCCAGTAGCCTTCCTTTTTGTCTAAAGTCATGAGTGTCGGAACGTTAGAGAACTTTATTAATGACATCTGAGGTTTCTACCAACATGAGACCAAAAGACTTAATATCTCTAGGAATTACTCTTTTCAATCTTTACCGATGTATTCTGAATAGCAACGCAGTTGGGTGAAGGAGGTATCTCGTGCACAGCCCAGAAGTTCTGAGGAGTGGGATCTCACAAGAAAATATATCATAATCAATGTGCGCCCTTGTATGCTTGTAGACTTGGTATGTAACATGTTTCTCCTGATAACCAGAAAGTTTTCATCAATTTGTTTTTTATGAGAACTCAGGAGGGGAATCCAGCTCCACCAACTCTTTTGTCACGAGTTGGAGTATTGACCCTATTCTAAAGAGGCCAGGTAGTCGCTGAAGTTTGTGAAAACCCGCTAAGGATCGCCAACTCACTTGTATATGCAGGTGTAGCTTAGAATTGCAGCCCATTGTAAAATAACAGCATCGACAATCACACCTTCGAAAGTATTTTAAGCACCCGTTTCTGGCTTTCAGTCGTGGAAGGCTGCAACACTTCAAATTCAAAGACAAACGCAAGGATGGTTGTCTATCATTCCTCCAAAAGTACAATCAGGGAAATGCACAACTTCAGATGAGTCTCAAGTTGAATGAGAGTATCAGATCAAGACATACTACATTCTCGGTAGTTGGTTTATATAATTTAACTGTCTCAGGCTATATGCACCAATAGTTCAAGCAGACAACGGGAAGAGTACTTTGACACAGATGTAATGTTCGGCGCGTCCATTTTCTCCTCAAGATCAGTGCTGATCAAAGTCCTTCCCCATTATTATGGACATCTGCAGGTTCACCCTAGCAATTTTAATAGACCTCATCCATAGCATCTCTAAAATCCGAATAACTTATGGTTGGCTGATTAAGATTGAGAAGTATTATAGGCGACATTTCCCAGAAGTACTGAGGAGGTCTATGGGAAAAACTTATGCCAATGCGGATAAATATACATTCAACCCCCTCGCTGTCATGCCAAGTTGGTGGGTAAGATCCTTGGTGCAAGAAAGTACAATTTCGTACGGCATGATTCTAAACTTCCACCACCCACCCGGACTTGTCACGAGTAAGGAAGACCTATATCACACCTAGATTGCACGGACGGGCCCGTAAAAGATTTAAGCTCAGCATCGTGTATATCAGGTGATAGATTGTTTTCGACCTACGATATAATATCTTCGGGTGAAGTTGATTTATTCCTTACGATTTAATGAGTTCCAATTTTTACTCCTCAGATACCGTTGACATTTTGAAAATTACAGGGAAAATAAAAACAATGGGGAAACCGTTTGTGCCTTACTAGTTTTTTTTAAACTATCAACTTAACAATAATTGTGGACATTATTTATGGTTACTTATAAGGGTGTAAGGTATCAATTGTTCGCCGCGTGATCTTCTTCATTCCTAAACAGCGATAGTTGGCCTCAAGCTCCAGCTATCACAGATTTTCAGATAACCTTTTGTTCTGTGGGAGTGCGAATCCCTAGCAATTTTAACAGCTGAGAATAATCATTTTTAGCTCAATTTATTTGCCGCAGCTTCAGTATGAGAAGTTAGTCAACACAAGGCGAAATGCAATCATGCTCACTCTTCAAGATTACTTTGGAGGGGTCTATGTTTATCATTTGTCTTTTTGCCAATGCGAGTAAGTTTTAACTGGGCCCCTCGCTGGGGCTGAAAGTAGAGTGTGAAGACTTGAGTAGTCAGTGACGATCTCAAGGTCATGGGTAAGATCTAAACTTGACTATCAAGGCTATACAGATTCAGAAGACCATATATCATCACATTTGATGCACGGCGGGCCGCGGTCCATTTACCTCAGCGCAACGACACATTCAATATCGTTAGTGTTACGTCCTGGGTAATATCTTTGATTTGAATTTCTCAAAGAAAACAATGTTTTTCCTCATTATCCGAGAACACGTTTTATCAAGTGAGGCAAGATTTTTTATTTAGACTATCAACTTGTCTCATTATTTGATCGGATCTTAGCTGCAAAGTACGATATAAAGTCAGTTCTAATTGTTTGCCTGCCAAGCTCGGTGATCGTTTTCATTCAACAGCGATAGCTGGTCGTAGTAAGATCGTTTAGAGGCTGTTTAGAACCATTGATGCAACATCACGCCACAAGGACAACTTCATGATTATCATTTTTAGCTTAAATTATTGTATCAGTTTGAGATCAGTACCTGGACAGGGCAAGACGCATGATGAACCATCTATTGCAAAGGGTCCCATCACATTGTATACCTTATGTCAGCATCAGATCCACAAGGAGCAATGAACGGCAAACTAGGGCATACCTCTGGCTGGGCAAGCACTTGTTGTACTGTGATTGGAGTGTTATGGTAAAGTGTAATGTACAGACGCAAATGCTGTATGTAATACAACAATAAACAAGTAAGATAAGAAACAGGATAATACTTAAAAAATTTAAATCCAAGGATATTTATACAGATTATATGTATATATTACAGATACATTACCAACACTACAGACATAGAACATAAAATAACATAATTAGTAATTAATAAGTCACGATATGACAGAGTTTATATAGTACAGGAGTCAATCCAACGCAAAGCCTTTATTCCTCCCTGTAGACTCAACAGTCGAAGTATCCTCTATGTCTTCGTGGTTTGAGGTTGGAGACTCTTATTGGTGACAGCATGACTAGCATAGACAATCGAACAGTCGAATGATGTGACATGGAGCAATGAAAAATCGCCTGGATAAGGCCTATTTGGCTCAAATGTTCAGAGGGTTAGTGAAGACAGAATAGGGTGGAAATCCCCCCTTTTTAAAATCCCAAGATATTTACATTTATCAGACACAGAGACTTACAGTCATTGAGCAGATAATAATTTAATACATGTATTATAGGCAAAATAATCACTGTTTCTAGCACGAAACATGAGAAACAACTTAGTAGCGATTTACCACGAATCTTCACAGATTCCGCCATTTCTTAGTGTTCCATTTATGATAGTTTATGAATATGATTATGTTTATATTAATAGTTATTTTTAAATATTTATTTTACATTGGTTTTACCGTTGTAAGTGAAATAAATAAACATATAAATCAATTATAAATCCTGTGAGAGTACAAAAATATTTAAAATTCACAAGAAAAATAATCGCTAAATTAGTGTTATATTTTTCAACAATACTATGAATACTATTCAATTGTTTTCTCGAATAAATATACAGTTTCTCTTGTGAAAAGACGTATTTGTAAAGTATTGGTTTCCTTCTTACAAAAGAGCTCTTACAGATTTTATGCCTTTTCGCGGTCCATTTGAGTTCTATTCATCGGAAAGCGGATTGTAAATGTTACTTGTGCAAATAGTTACAGAAGAACGTAGAAGAGATATATCCGGAGAATGGCCATTTCTACTTCACCGTTCCCTCTCAGACCGATATCATTGTGTATTCATTCCTCGTGGCTGAGTTTAAATTTATAACTCACTCAGTACTAGAATGGATTTACTATGATAGGAATAAAGTACGTGCAATAAAAGGTTTTACAATAGAAAATCCCAAGAATTGGGATACGTTCTATGACGTAATTTAAAACAATTCACGGCTTGTATGAAAGGTTTTCCTGCCATCACTAAGTAACTAATATTTGTATAAATTGTAGTTACAGATAAACTACTATAAATTCAGGCTTTTCACGCACGAGTGTTATCAACACATTACCTACAGGTTAAATCATTATCTCTCTGTAACAAATACAGAAAATTATTTCTTCGTGAAACATCTAATATTAACTCCATTGCAAACAGAATTTGAGTTAAACTTGGTACTAATGTAACTCAAGTTTTCAAAGGACCCGATTTAATGTCTAGGATGCAGGAAGGTGGCATATTTATTAATTATATACATCTCCATTTAATATGAATGTTATTTTATATTAACATTTGATAATAAGTGAATAATTTCCTGTTTGTCGGATAAAGGAGATTACGGTTTCTTTTACATCGTATTAAAACTATCTTCAATTATCAAATAGTGTAAGATTCGTGTTTATATTGGAACATCGTTATATTACTCACTGAAAATTGTATCAATCCTATCTATAAATGGTTTTAATATTTGCTTCTTCCATGTGCGTCTTAATTGAATTATATGCTTCAAGTATAGCAATACTGAATAGCAAAATATACGTTTTGGCATAAAATATAAAGACCGATGGTTTCTTCTCAATATTTATGGGCCGTCCTCTGATATGATTAAGAATAAAATATTGACATATTTATATTTATGTATAATATTCATACGCTGTATCTTCAGTGCTTAAAAAAATATAAAAGATTCCCCATAAAACTTCACTTGGTTTTTAGCTCTGGTGATCATTGTTTTCGTAGTCTTTAATTTGTATTCTTACCTTGGTTATTTATTCATTACAATAAGATTTTATTACTGCATCTGTACACGAGAGTATTAGTCCAATTAACTGAAAGATAATATGTATCTTAAGCGGTTATCTCGGGCAGATTCGGTCTGAGATGCTGTGGGCGTGACACTCGCAGAGGGATGAGTGTAAGAAAAGTTGGGACTTATTAGCAATAACTATTTATAATAACTACTTTAGTTTTATTCGTATATTGAAAGTATAATTTTATTTTATATTTTTTAAGAATTGCAGAAGTGGTTATTTTATTAATTTGTTACATTTTCTTTTGTACGTGTTAAAATACTATATTAATTTCTCCACATTATTTAAATATAATAATTCCTTTAATTTGTTATTCTTTAATTATTTTTTTTATTTACGTTGTCGCAGGTTAAGTGTAAGAAAGGGCCATGCGACCTGTATAAATAAGGAATTTTTCATTTTCATTTCATTTTACTTAACGATAACTTCTTTTGATTTTTTTTATTGTGTTTTAATTTACAAGCTTAAAACGTCAAAACGTGTCGTATGTAAAATATTTCCCGAGATGTAACTTCTAAACGTGTAAGTTAAAAAGAAAATTGCAAAAAAGGTTTAAAATATGTGTTCAATACATCTCGTTCCATAAGGATATTTTAAATTGGTCACCATATGGGAACCTCTGGCAAATTTAGAAATTCCTAATTCATATTTTCAATTTCCACTGAAAAACAAGTGAAGTCTCTCCTACTAAATTAAACTTCACTGTAAATTTAATTGTTTTGGGACGAGCGGAGGTACAGTTGAAACGGAAACTCCATAAGCTCCTGTAGTAAGCTTACGGGCTGCTGCACATCGACCAGGGTATCAGGAATGAATAATATCCTCGTGAGGTGCGCCGAGGGTACCAGGGGACTCGGTAGATGGGTTTCGATACATGTAACAGTATATTATTAATACTCAGGTGCCCATGTTACCCCAGAGCTATATACAATGTTTCACGGTCTGGTATTTATCAGTAAATAATATTTTTATATTTAATCGTGCAGCAATCAAATACTTTGTAGTTATCTATTTAATAAACCGTTCATCAAGTAGTGTAAATTAATACTACTTAACCATCACACGTGATCATGTTTTTCAGTGCCCTTCCCTTCATATTAAATTATTAATATGTATTATGGTAGTTAATTATCTTTGATCTGTAGATGTTTTCCTCTTGTGTATCTATTGTTATTTTACTGACACTTAAATGGTCATTTTTGCTGTTACACTCAGAAATAAAGTATTATTGCATTTTGAGTATTATTATTATTAGTCTATAAAATTTTATAATTTGTTATTATCTTAGTGGTGTTTGAATACTTCACTGTGCTGTTACAATCAGGAATTGATTTATCGCATGTTGAGTGACGTTGTGGAACGCTATTTCATTATTGGTCATAGTTTTTAGTATTTATTGTTATTCTTTTGACTCTTCAATAGTTTTCTGTTCAAATTATAAACAATTTCTTGAATTTTGAAAGTTGTTAATGATTAGTTACAAGCTTTTCGTATTGCTCTTTTTCTGATGAATTAATTGTCATTCTTCCTTCAAAATTGAAATTAGTAATCAATTATTGCATGTCCTATATTCTTATTAAATAGGCGAAACATAATTGAAACTTAGAATTAACTGCAAGTTATTTCCTGACAAATGATCAGCTTCATACTTACTATGATTTTTGCTCTAGTTTTAGGTATAGAATAAGTCTTTGGTTGTTGATGCTGACTACTGCATTGAATTGATTTTAAGTTGTTTAGTATAAATGGATTGTCCGTTGGCGAATAAATAAATAAATAAATACTCTATGCGTGCATGTATTCAATATGTTGTTCTGTTTTATATCTCAATAACTGTTTGATATTGAAAATCTAAACGTATTATTCACGACGTCTTGAGCAGAGTTGTGTTATCAGTAACAAAAACCAACATTTTTACACTCAATGGATGTCTCATAAAAGTGTACGAAACAGTCATATCCGAGTATGTCACTAGTTTTGCGGTTCATGCTGCTTCGGAATATTGTGAGTAATATTATATTCTGAAATATTTTAGCTCTCCACAGTGAGAGTGCAATATTTTTATAGAATCTAATTTTTTAAATAATGTATGGACGCGCTGGGAATCAGAGGTGATAGCCATGACACCGGTAATGTATGCCTAAAAATAAAATTAAACCCTAATGCTAAAATAACTAAAAAAATATATCAAGCTTCCATCTGATGACGGTTCCTTGTGGAATCCAATTTTGGTTCGGTTATTATTTCCGTATATTGGCTTCCTTCACTGCAGCTAAAACTTATAATACTGGTGTTGTCATCATGTACTATTATTTTTTTTAATTTTTGCAGATCAAAGTTGTACCAACCATAAATTTATAATAAATATTAATATGCTCCAATTAATACATATTTTTCTAGATATCCTCTGTACACAATTAGTATAATGATTATGGTATGGACTGAATCACTTATACTTAATAATATTTATATAAATTTTGTTATTTTCACTGTGTTATTACTTTCAAGGTTTTCCACATATACAGATGTCTCAACCTCTACCCATTTTTAATGTTTCCATAAGTTTGAATAGGATATTTAGACATCGTTGAGATGTAGTATCCAGTTTTCACATTATAAGTTTATACAAAATATTTACATGGATTCAGTTGTTATTACGCAATAAAAGGACAAAATTCATTACAACCAAACTGTTATTTTATAAAGGTATTAGACCGTTCAAAAGGTTCAATACTGTCTCCATAAACTTTACAAAGAGTAATAAAGTCTTAAAGTCTTTAAAAGAAATATCGACCAGATATGTAGTATCCGAATGAAGCTCTATACGAGCTCATAGCAGTAGCTTAATGGGCGAGGAAAGTAAAACAGTCTCATTACAACAACAACCTTTCCATTCCAACTCCTGCATCATTTGTGCTCTACTATTATGTAAGTGCCATGCATTGTTGTTATCGTTAGTGCTGTTCTTGTTGGTTTGGTTAAGCAGTAACAATTCAGAACACTCTCTTGGTGAAATCGGTATAGTATAGGAGTTTTGTGTAGAACTCTTTAATAGAAATTTCTACCAGAAGTAGTAACCGACAATGGATATCTATAACAGTAGCTTAATGGGCGAGAGGAGTAAAACAGTCTCATTACAACAACAACCTTTCCATTCCAACTGCTGTATCATTTGTCCTCTACTATTATGTAAGTGCCATGCATTGTTGTTATCGTTAGTGCTGTTCTTGTTGGTTTGGTTAAGCAGTAACAATTCAGAACACTCTCTTGGTGAAATCGGTATAGTATAGGAGTTTGTGTAGAACTCTTTAATAGAAATTTCTACCAGAAGTAGTAATCGACAATGGATATCTATAACAGTAGCTTAATGGGCGAGAGGAGTAAAACAGTCTCATTACAACAACAACCTTTCCATTCCAACTGCTGTATCATTTGTGCTCTACAATTATGTAAGTGCCATGCATTGTTGTTATCGTTAGTGCTGTTCTTGTTGGTTTGGTTAAGCAGTAACAATTCAGAACACTCTCTTGGTGAAATCGGTATAGTATAGGAGTTTGTAGAGAACTCTTTAATAGAAATTTCTACCAGAAGTAGTAACCGACAATGGATATCTATAACAGTAGCTTAATGGGCGAGGGGAGTAAAACAGTCTCATTACAACAACAACCTTTCCATTCCAACTCCTGTATCATTTGTGCTCTACAATTATGTAAGTGCCATGCATTGTTGTTATCGTTAGTGCTGTTCTTGTTGGTTTGGTTAAGCAGTAACAATTCAGAACACTCTCTTGGTGAAATCGGTATAGTATAGGAGTTTGTGTAGAACTCTTTAATAGAAATTTCTACCAGAAGTAGTAACCGACAATGGATATCTATAACAGTAGCTTAATGGGCGAGAGGAGTAAAACAGTCTCATTACAACAACAACCTTTCCATTCCAACTGCTGTATCATTTGTCCTCTACTATTATGTAAGTGCCATGCATTGTTGTTATCGTTAGTGCTGGCAGTTTGTAGAGAACTCTTTAATAGAAATTTCTACCAGAAGTAGTAACCGACAATGGATATCTATAACAGTAGCTTAATGGGCGAGGGGGAGTAAAACAGTCTCATTACAACAACACATTTCCATTCCAACTCCTGTATCATTTGTGCTCTACAATTATGTAAGTGCCATGCATTGTTGTTATCGTTAGTGCTGTTCTTGTTGGTTTGGTTAAGCAGTAACAATTCAGAACACTCTCTTGGTGAAATCGGTATAGTATAGGAGTTTGTAGAGAACTGTTTAATAGAAATTTCTACCAGAAGTAGTAACCGACAATGGATATCTATAACAGTAGCTTAATGGGCGAGGGGAGTAAATCAGTCTCATTACAACACGAACCTTTCCATTCCAACTCCTGCATCATTTTTGCTCTACAATTATGTAAGTGCCATGCATTGTTGTTATCGTTAGTGCTGTTCTTGGTTGGTTTGGTTAAGCAGTAACAATTCAGAACACTCTCTTGGTGAAATCGGTATAGTATAGGAGTTTGTAGAGAACTCTTTAATAGAAATTTCTACCAGAAGTAGTAACCGACAATGGATATCTATAACAGTAGCTTAATAGGCGAGGGGAGTAAAACAGTCTCATTACAACAACAACCTTTCCATTCCAACTGCTGCATCATTTGTGCTCTACAATTATGTAAGTGCCATGCATTGTTGTTATCGTTAGTGCTGTTCTTGTTGGTTTGGTTAAGCAGTAACAATTCAGAACACTCTCTTGGTGAAATCGGTATAGTATAGGAGTTTGTATAGAACTCTTTAATAGAAATTTCTACCAGAAGTAGTAACCGACAATGGGGATCTATAACAGTAGCTTAATGGGCGAGGGGAGTAAAACAGTCTCATTACAACAACAACCTTTCCATTCCAACTCCTGCATCATTTGTGCTCTACAATTATGTAAGTGCTAATCATTGTTGTTATAGTTAGTGCTGTTCTTGTTGGTTTGGTTCAAGATGTAAAATTCACATTACTGTATTCATAAAACTGACATAGTATAGGAATTTTCATGGAATTATTTAATAGAAATGTCTACCAGAAGTAGTAACCGGCAATGGGGATCTATAACAGTAGCTTAATGGGCGGGGGGAGTAAAACAGTCTCATTACAACAACAACCTTTCCATTCCAACTCCTGCATCATTTGTGCTCTACAGTGTTTTCGTAAGTGGCAAGCATTGTTGTTGCCCTGAGTAGTATTCTTGTTGATATCATGATAGCCAACTCCCATCCCTGTTATTATACTTATTCCTTGTCACCAATGAGTATCAGTATCTGTTTCTTTATATATTAATTCTGCCCAAAATATCAATTTGCTTTTTTGTTCTTAAAACTTATATTAGCTGTTAGCTGTCTAAGTGTGTGTAGAAGGAAAATTGTAAATACAAATTTAGAGAGGGTGGAAAAAGTCGATCTGCATTAACCTATTTGAACTCAAAAAAGTGGTAGGAATTCAGGAAAGACATCAACTACTACTTCCTTTAAAACATAAGTGTACTTTTAGTCTGTTCGAATTTTGAATCAATAGTAAAGTCAATATGCCCAAATAAATCACCTCCCCCTCACCAACGAAGAAATCTATAGGACCAATATGGTGTATAAAATGTAAGACGGTTCTTCCATACAATCAGGCGGCAAGCATTATTTTCAAATTTTTCGGATGGCGTGAAGATGGTGATGTGAAATGATAAGTCCTTGATGTTGGCCTTTTTTCTAAAGCACATTATAGATCGTGCACAGTAACTATGCAGATCTTACTACTAGTGGTGAGTTAAAATAGATCTCAAATCGTTAATACGTGTTCTCTTGGTTTAATCTTTTAACCATGTAAGATTCCTTGGTATCACTCTGGATGGGAATTTCACCTGCACAGAGCACATAGCCTCTGTAAAGAAATCAGCACTGGCATATATGTTGTCCGGCGGATAAAATGGATTGTGAATTTTCAGAGAGCAGCTTACCAGTCACTTGTGGAAACCCATATGAGGTACGGGCTTATAGTGGGGGTGGATCCTCTGCTGGAAATCTCAACAGGGTTCTCATCCTAAAGAAAAAAGCCATATGAATCCTTGCTGATCTTGAACCCCAACAAAACTGTAGACATGCCCTCCAATCTATGGGAATAATGACTGTTACTGGGCTGTACATTCAAGGAGTAATTTCGCATGCTCATCAGCTGAATCTCCAAACAAGGAAAGACGTCCACTTTAACAAAACACCCGCCACGCCACGCAGCCTACTTTGTTTTAGTTAATTATTAAAGGTGTTAAATTTCTGCGCATATGTAAATTTACATAAATATATTTTACTGAACTACCTAAAAAATTTGTATAATTTCGGTTTGATTTGGATTTATTAACTTTTATCTTCATTTTATGAACACACATGCATCAAACAATCCAATATCAAAACTTCTTGGTCTGGAATATGATTTGTTTATCGTCTTACATACTCGGATTGTATTGGCGTCTACCCAAAATTCACATTTGTGTCCTTAGGCAAGGAAATCTTTGTAAGATTTTCTTGTTTTTTTTTATATTTTACTTCCTACTAATACTCTGCATAAATTACGTCACATATATTGTTATTACGAAATGTTTCAGAGTAAAGACTGCTTTAATTTCGAAAATGATCTTTAAAATAATATGTTTTTGGAAAGGTTACCCGTTTTAATCTAAACCATGCTCTAATCTATAAAAGTTTCAGCCGTACCCAAAATGTTTATTTACTAATAAAATACAAACATTACACTGAAAACATTTGAACTATTTTCAAAATCTGCAAGTGTACAATTAACTCCAAATGGTAGCTTATCAGTATAATTGTTTATTGTAGGTATACTTAAGATATCTCCAATATAATAGGAGCTAAGTATCTGACGAAAAGTTTTAAATAAAATTATATTCATGCCCATTCCTCCATGAGAGCAATTAATGCAGCCAAAAGATTTCTGATGTTCTTAAAATACCATTTGGAGTGACCAGAAAAATCATTTCAGTCCATTCACATTTATTAAACATCCAATCAATCAATGTAAACATGTGTAGTATGAATTAACAGTACTATAAAGTAAATATTAAAAATTAAAATTGTAGTAATAAAGTGAAAGATTGGATTATTACAAAATATACTGTTGTCAAACTAAAAATAATGCTAGGCTAGAATAATTCTACACGCTAACGATTTACTAATACAGACCAAATAATATGTTACAAGATGTTTGTTTAAAACTGTTTTTTAAGACGAAAAGACATGTGTTAGCTTTCGAAAGTTAATTAAAATACATCTATTCCGGCTATATTGGCACATTTCCTGTAAGTCTGAATCAAAGCTGCCCAACAAGCTAATATTATAGTATTTCCGATTCATACACTAATTTATTTGTGTTATTTCGTTTTAGAAACTTGCAGCAAAATAAAATTAAAAAGTAAAGTACAGGATGTTTTATTTTACCAGGCAAAGTTAGGGCTAAAAGGCCCTCTCTAACATTTAACTTTGGTAAGAACGGCTAATAGATACTAATTTTATGATAAAATAACTCTTTTATCATGCAAAAAACTGAAATCAAAGAAAATAAAACTTATTCTAATTTAAACCACATGAATAGGAAATAATTACTCTCCAGATATAGACCTATTCTGACAAAGCTCGGCAGACGACAGGCCATTCAATATTGTTTTAACAAATAAAACATTCAGGAATTCATTGAAACGCTGACATTAAGTCCAAAATCTATATAATATCACTATCAAATGGTTAGCGAGATCCTATGTATAATATTCATTTTTCTAATTATATCCCATTCATACGAAACGGACGATTTATCCCTCTGGAAAACATTTTGATTAAAGGTAATATTACCTAAAATTAATAAATATTGTTGACCTAAATATATATTAAAATACTTGTGATACCACTTAAAATATTAACAATCTGAAATATTCAACGATATGCAAAGTTTTACTCTTGAATATAATTTATAAAATTACCATACTAGTATAATTACTTTTTAAAAACAAAACAAATATTTAATTGAAACTTCACAGTTGGTATTTTGATTTTTTCCTGTACTATTTACATTTGTAATTCCTAAGATCAAATAGTATTACTCCTTTTATTCAATGTAAATATACATAAATTATTGGTTGTATATAGAAATTGTCAGTACTCATATTCTGTTCCCATAAAATTTGTATGGAATTTCTGTTAAACAGTTTAAACTTCAATCGTATTTTCCTAAGAACATATCGGTTTGACAGATGGCTTTAAAATGTTATAGTATTTTCCTACACAGAAACTTAAAATAATATTCGGTCAAACATGAAACGAATACTAATGACATATTTTAAAAGTGAACCATATGATTTACCATGTAATGCGTGCGTTGTGTATATGTGTCTGAGTTTGTTGTTGCAGTACTGTACGGACCAGTATAACCTTAGTACACCACACCACGTGTCGCGTAAACATTTTGCATGCAAAATTTCAATCCTATAGCTCATTAAATTCTAGAAATTTACTGAGGTCAGATAGGCATGCATACATTATCCAGAAAATATTTTTTCCATCACCTCGGCTGGCAAAAAATTAATTTGTGCCAACCTACTGTGACTAAAGTGCTTCAATAACGCTCAGCCAAATTCCATGGTTAGACATGGACCACCAGAGAACTGTGAGGTAGTGTGGTTATTAAAGCGTAAGAGTGTGCTGAAATCAAACTTTATCACCAACTTTTAACATCGTCTGCCTCTCTATTATTTTTATTCCCGCTGTATAAATCATATACTTGTGTGAACATGTCACGTATTAATATATGATATGAGTGTGCTCAGCCTGTTTAAAAATGTATTTACTCTGCTATTTTCTCGTTTCAATCACGGTTACACATAAGGCCAATGTAAAAATATTTACTAACGCTCAACCAAATCTCATGTAATTACATGCACCATCATCTAACTCAGTGTTGCCAATATAAAACTGCAACCTCATGCAAAATTTCAGTTAAGGTCAGTTCGCTTTCGAGATATCGTGTGGACAGACAGACAAAAATTACATTTTACAGCTTCACTAGAAATATGCTTCGCTAATACTCAGCCAATTTAATTAAAGATAGACAGAGGTAAACATGCATGTGAGTTTTATACACGACTGTAAACAGATGTTTAACTGCAGTTGCAATTTCAAATGTACCTAATTGTGGAGTACGAGTAAAGCGCGTACTTAGGACAAAGGCGGCAGCCACGAACATGCCTGACACAAACATGTTTGACATGAATGTAGGAACAGTTAACACAAACAAGGCCTCAATGGAGTAAATTACTAAACTCCCGAATACATTTCACCCTCCCTTAACAAGCATTCATTTAAAAGTTTCTAACTTCATTTATACACCAAAGCCTTGATTCAAATTTAACTTTGAACCACGAATAACTTTGAAGACTCGGATTCTAAGGTTTCTGTTTTCTTCTAATGTGAATTAAAAATCAATTAGCTTTAAGAGTTGCAAGGAAACAGAATAAGGTCGTATTGGAATGTTTTAACTTATTTTCTATTATTAAACTTTTGAAACGTAAGTTTAAATCTTTGAACATATTTCATTGCATAATATATGCAACGTATGCCTCCTACGCTAAAGTAAGCTGTTACAGTTATACCGGGTGTATTAACTGTACCCCTCTTCCCCCCCCCCCACAGTTACTTTCTTATGTATAGAGATGAAGTGATTTACTTTGAGTTGTGTTTATATTAACAACTGAGTATTATGTATAAACATTTCTGAACCTCCCTTCCCCAAATTTTTAAATAGTTTGGAGGTTAAGTCAAAATATTTAAATATGAATCCCTATCACATAATTTTAAAAATATTTTAAAAATAAAAATAATGGGAAAACTAGAGGTCCTTAATGTTACTCTATTAAATTTGGTGGATAGTTAAAGTTTAAACTGTTTTATAAAACCCCATTACTTTTAAATAGTTTTATAACGAAATGAAATGGTTACAATATTGAAATATCACCTCACTTCAATCGGATGAGATTCTCAAAATTGCTATCATGTACTTCTTGACAAAAATAAAGTCTGGATTCAAAACCACATGTAACATTCTGTAACATTACAAACACTGCAGGTGTGATGTGATGGCAGGCGTCTTCGATCCTTGTCTTTAATTTATTCCTTCGACTCTCTATTCATAAGAAATGTAATATATTGAGGAGGAGGGGTTAGAATTTTAAAACACCCGTGGGATATAAATCGAAAATAATTTTAAATGCAAATAAAACACGACAAAAATAACATGTACAAACGATTTTAAATTTAATGTTATTAGACTGTTTTTCAATAATGAATTCATATAATTTTTTTTCTGTGAAGCATTATTTAAAAGATACTTGGTTCTATTCTGAGTTCTAAATAAAAGCAAAGATGTAATTTTATGATAGGGCAACGTGTCAAATTGAAGTACACTAATGTTTACAATTTTTACCATTGAAGCAAAATTATTCGGAATGTGTAACAACACTATTAACTATAGATTTTAACACATCAATCTAGTCTGTACAGTTAATCCACTAACACTTAATCAGTAAAAGTTATAACTCGTTTTTATTATTATACGTATATAATTCATTTATAATTCATTTAGAACTGAATATCTATACAAGTGCAAATTGTATAGATTGATTGTTTTAATCACATCGCTCAATTGTTTATTTGACCATTTAAAAAGATTTAGTAATGATAACGTTAAATGCACTGCTCTATTAGACTATTTTACTGTCCACGGGCTTTAGTTTTATTATTCTTAAGCGGATAATATTTTTAACATATTAACTCGAAACAGTTGTAATCAAATATACATCGGTAATACGTGTGCCCAATTAATCTCCTGTAGGGAAATATTTACGGGACTTCCGCAATGAATTATCCCTGCCCGTCTCCTGGGCGACGACGGCTGCTACGCTTGGATAGACGCGGCACTAAATTATTAGCAGTTGGTACGCCTGGCTGTCCGCCAACTACGCATCCACAACTCATGTTTCGATTATGTGCAGGATTGAGTTGAATGTTTATGGATATATTAGGGGCCCGCGGAAATTTGATGACTTGTTACTGTAATTCCAAATTTATAAATGTTTATGTTTCTTCCATATACATGCAATTGAAGGTATGACGTAAATATATAGTTTATCCACGCAAAAACGTAGCCTATAGCTCATTTTATTCTCGAGGACTTTTGAGGATAGTAAAGTAATTTAAAGATGTCTTATTTTACCAAGGTGACTTCCGAACCACCAACAACGGCCGGGCAGGCGAGCTGCTTGCAAGGATAGGTTCGCTCAGCGGTCACCCATCCAAGCAGCAGCCACGCTCGACGTTACTTGATCTTTTTATCTTGCGATAACCGTTTTAACCGTTACACTGCGCCATTTACAACTAAATGGCAATCACACAGAATATTTTGTTTACATATATCTAAGTCAGAAAATAAATATTGTATAAGCCCACTGAGTGATATACTTCAATGACGCTCAGCGGAATTTCATGATTGGACATCCACGATGATAGAACTCATTCTTGTCTCTATAGAGACAAATTTTTCTCAGAAATATTTTTGAGTTATCTTACCACATTATACATGCATATTTTGTAAATTTAGTTAGCTTTGTAGAAGAAACTAGATTTTCCATCGTTCAATAATACAGGGTGCGGCAGCATAATCAATTTTTACATGGGTCACTACATTCAGACAAACTGCAAGTGCGACAAAACGAAGAACTGGAGTCCCTCGGCCCGTTAGATCACCTGAGAACATTGAAGCAGTGAGAGCGTCAATGTTGCGATCACCACGGCGTTCTGCGCGCAAACACGCATTTGCCCTTGGACTATCCGATCGTTCTGTGAGAAGAATTCTTCGTGATGATCTTCATTTTCATCCATATAAGATGGCGATAGTGCAGAAAATTTCAGAACGTGACTTCAATTCTCGGATGAACGCATGTGAGCTTCTTCTTGTTGTCGTTTCCGAGGGTGCTATTGGTTTTTTAGCGAAGAAGCCCATTTGTATTTGAGTGGGTCGGTTAACAAACAAAACATGCGCTACTGGGCTGACACCAACCCTCGAGAATTGCATCAAAGGCCTTTGCATTCACTTTGGAAGTCACAGTGTGGTGTGCAATTTCCTCAGCTGGAATTATTGGTCCCTGGTTTTTTGAGGAAAATGAGGTTACAGTGACAGTGACTTCTGACCGGTATGTAAACATGCTACAGAATTTTTTTTTCCCACGGCTAGAAGATTGGGATTTGGGGGACACTTGGTTCCAACACCCCTGTCGGTGGTGTTGTTGCGTATATTTCCAAAACCCCATAGAAAAAAATCACAAGGTGACAGATCGGGAGAACGTGCCGGCCATTCCAAATCGCCTCTAATTGAGATAAGGCGCTCTGGAAAGTTTTCCCTCAAAACAGCCATCGATGCTCTCGCAGTGTGTGCTGTTGCACCGTCTTGTTGAATGTAGTGACCCATGTAACAATTGATTGCGGTCTGGGACGGGGGCGAACGGGGCTAAATTAAAGCGATTCCAAAATGCACGCTGTGTTGCAATAACCGAACATCCGCTTGAAAAGTAGGCCTCAACAGCAAAGGCACGCTCCTCACTATTCCAACGCATGATGGTGACTGAACCGTGTCGGGACAAAACTTTAGAGTACCCCCTCTTGAATGAGACCACTAGCGCTCCGCTATGACATCAACTAACTGAATGGCGCGCATTTAAAAAAAGGAAGTTATGCTGCCGCACCCTGTACAATACAATCAGGAACACTACTTTTCGAGATATTCAAAACGGCCTCCTCTTCAGGTTAAACCCGGAAAAATCATGCTTCCTTCACAATTCTTCCATCATCAAAAACGAACTGCAAAGTAAGAATTTAGGTTTCATAGCAGTGTTCGAATGATATAAGTGCAGTGAGATAGAGAGGGTACTACAACGCAAGAATGCGTTGAAACCAAATTCTGAACCCGAATTTTAACATTGACTTTCCAAACTATAATTTTTGTACTCTATGTATAAACGTCCACATAAGTCTTTATACACGTGATAATATTTCACATTTTAAAATCTAATATGACTTTCACTTTATTATTTTCCTTCTTGCTCTGTAAATAAAACCTTGTGTTAAAATTTCACCAGGCCCGTACTCTGACCGGTCTTTTCGGGCAAGTGGCAGAACATTATGGGGCCCGGCCAAATATCTTCTCCGGGGCCCGCCGAATTTGAGTTCGGGCCTGCTTGTCACTTGTTAAAATGACATATGTTTACATAGGTTGTTTAAAAATTTATTTATGCTGCAATTTTCTCGTTTCGACCATTGTTATTAATAAAATCAATGCAAAAATATTCTCTAGCACTCTCCAAAATCCCGTGGAGTGTCATGCATCTTGATGCAAAGTTTCAAGCGTGTATCGGTCAGTTCATTTTAGAGATACGTGCAGACAGACATGCAGTTAGACAGACAGACAGAAAGGAAACTTTAACAGCCCTTATAGTGATAGGCTACGCTAACGCTCGGCCCATATAAAATGCAATATTTAACTAAAGTAAATGCAGTGCTGACACAGTGCAAATTTGACAATGGCATTAATAGAGCATTAGGAGTATACTGCTGCCATATAATGGTAATGTTCGTGCCTTAATGTCGTATTTACATAATGTTGTCGTATGACCAAACAATAATGTCTTCATGCATATTAATCCTTTCACAAATTTTAACATGAATATGTGTATATATTGAACATTGCTTTATTCAATTACAAGGAACGATGGAGTGTGTTCTAATGTCATTCGCAGTTCTTATTTAGAGACAACGAAGAACAATTTCAGCTGAGTGAGTTAGCTGTGAGAGATCTCCGGATTTAAAATTAAATTAAAACACAGACTTATATTGTACAATTTACCAGATATATAAACGTAAGTTCATTGTAGGTGAGCTGTAAAGGAGTAAAGATTTTTTTACTTCTTATCTCATAAATCCATTTATATATTTTGAATGAGTGATATTGTAAATATATATATATATATATATATATATATATATATATATATATTTATTTATTTATCTTTATATATATATAAAGATAAAAAAACCTATTTAAGTTTTTTTTGTCTAAATGCAACATTTTGTCAATATCTTATTTCTGGTTATAGCAATACACAGGTTTTTAAATGGCCCTCTCACTTATTTTTTTCTTAAATTTCTTCAGATACCAGCTCCTGGCCATCGCTGATCTCTGTTGAGTACCGAGTACATGATTCTGATTAAAACCACATTTTCACCCGCCATCTTGCATCTGCCATATTGTAACCAGACACATTATTTGAAACGTAACGGTGGTGCTGTGCTATGCGAGTTTCGTGTATCTCTTTGCACTGAACACGATGCAGCAAATCCGTTTCAAAAATCTTTATTTTTTAGACATTTATACTTCTACGAATAATATTAACAGTGTTTGACGGCACATTTATTCTGAGTAACGGCTTACATAAATGTAGTTATAAATTATTAACAGCTTACGTTTAGGTCGTTTGTGAAAAGGATAAAATTAAAAAAAAAACATATATATATATATATATATATATATATATATATATTTATTTATTATATATATATATACAAATCCATTTTTCCAAGAAATTATTAAGTTAAGTAATTGGAATATGATTTGATATACTTACAACTAATATTATAATAACTATAATGTATATTTATAATATTCATAAAATTATAATATTTACTGTAATAATTATAATAAAAAAGATAGATTAAATTTCTGCAGAACTGCTGAAACGAAAAATTACACACGCAAGAGAAGATAAATTGTTCTGTTTCTGCGTTGAAGGGTCGAAGGTTACTAGTTCTAATACAAACTTAAAACAAGTGGCGGCCAAAAATATCGACGAATTTAAGATGAACTTGTGAATGTTGTGCTCCAGTTCACATTCCTCTTAGTGCTGCGTTGGAATGTGACGCTGTCGCAGATTTGACTCCTGGAATCTGGAGTCATTTTCGTCTGAAGAGATTAAAGAAAGTTGGCGACTAAATAGTTCAAATTAAACAACCTGGCTACAGAATATTGTGTCACCTAGGTAAAGAGTAATTCTAATTGTATCATGAGGTGTACTAATGTACTTACATTACACTATTTGGTAGTTTAGGTGTCTCTTACGTCGAAACGATGTAAAGAGTTCATTTTGAGCTTCATCATTGCCGAATCCTTGGTTCTCTTCAGACATTATTCCAGGAGTCAAGTCTGTAACAACGTCAGATTCAGACGCTACACTAAGACGAAGGCGAACTTGAGCTAAACTCAACATTCACATTGCATAAACCCTCCCCACCGACAGCTACGTTATGAAGTACTTACTACTCAACAGTGTTCAGCAGTAGACCGGAATCGATATCAGAAGTTATGTGTAAAATGTGGGGAGGGAGTACGTTTTAAAATGCACCTTGTATAAAACCGGCACACACACACATTCTGACAAACATACATATTTTAGTTTACAACAAACAAGGCACTGATTTGTATTTATTTACTTGATGACGTAAACCATAGTAACATAGCCAAAAGGTAATAAGGCCAATATGTTAATTACCTTATTTATACTATATTACTAATTTCTATCCTTGTTTACAAACACAGTTACTTATAATTATAATTAACAATTTTTATAAAATATAATTAATATAATATATAAACATGAATATAAGGAAATTTAGGAACTTTTTAATCGCATGTCAACTTCGACTTAATTAACCGATAGTATGGCTTGTAATAAAAACCTATTAAAGTTGAATTACTCAACAGTTTTTATGATCAGTGTTTTTTAATGCCATTTTACGAACATATAATTTGCAAATGAATACTTTCAAGGAACAATTATGAACAATCAGGACTGTTCAAACTCGGATTTCACTCATTTAGCGTGCGAGCCTCCCTGAACAATCAATAAACCACAGAGATCTTGCTTTCTCGCTACATTTATTTGGTTTTGCCTATTTCTGTCCCACATATTTCTCACAGATACAGTGCCATTTTTATTTATTTATACATCAGTATTTATCAAAACTAAATTTCAGTATTGGTATTATAGAAATATAACTTTTTTGTTACGATTTATTTTGATTACATTGTGTTAGAAATATGTAATTTCCATATTGGTGAGTCACGATGGCGATAAGATTTTTTTGGTTTCAAATATTCAATGATATTTTCAAAATGGGTAAGAAACGACCTTAGACTTGATACCAAATAGGAATTAGAACATAAATACTAAAATAAAAAGCAGTTTTTTATTATTTATTACCACTCCAACGGTTTACACCATTTTATAAATACCATTCCGTTTTCTTACCTTTATATCAAATGTTTTGAAATAGCTAAGAAATCCACTTTCCGTTATTTTTCATAGATTTTACAACTGTCAGTGCCTTCGAATATATCTTAAACACAGACCGCGCCTTCTTTTTTTATTTTCTGTGATAATTTGAACTTAAGAACGTTTTTGTATTGTTCCTGTTTAGATTGTCGAGAAATTTCTGCTAATTCCTTGAGTAAACAGAAATAAGCATGAAATGTTATAAATAAAGATAAATTTACATTTCTGCTGTCAATTGTGTACTCACTTAAAAGCAAAGGTACAGCTATGCTGCATTTAATATTGTATTGCTTAAATAGTTTGAAAACAAATGTTATTGAACATTCAGAGCCATTACATCATTATAGTTGTATGCTCATATTTGTTTTCAATATGTTTTATTTATTTATAAATAATTGAAGATTATAGTTACAAACATTAATTACTAGCAGTTATCTGTGGCTTCGCACACAATTCCGTAAGCGTTGGACGTGTATGAACACTTGTGGTTCAATAGCATTGTATTTCCAATGCCATGTTGAGTTTCCCTTGTTGGCAAGATCAAGAATATGTATCAAACTGTGTATATTTAAGATAATTTAATTTACTCTAGCCTCAGTATTGCTTGTTCCAAAGTTGATTATGCCTGGTCTCCCGATGAATAAAAATACAGACATACACAGATCGGAGAATCTTAATTATGTAAAAAGACAACCAATATGGGCTTTATAACAGTATTTAAATTTATAGTAAAAGCTAGATAGTAAATTGCTCTTTTACTCTAATACTTCAAACTTACAAAAATTTACAGTTAAAAGTACATTTTTAATTTCCTTATTTAGATATTTTCTTGCTCTGTGCTCAACAGCGTTTGCAGAAAATGTGAATAAGAAGTGGTTTTACTATCAAGCCTACTCTATGCTGTCACACTATAAATGTAAACAAATTGAAAATACAGGTTAAATCAATTAAAAACATCGTTATGCTGTCATAAAATAAAGTTTACACAGAAAACTTGATTACTTATAACAAACATGCTTCCTCAAATTTGATTTCACAACCTTAGAGCCCAAAATTAGATTTTTTGCTACTTTAAAGAGCAAAAAAAACGAAAAAATCCCGCTTTTGAGCCGGGAAGGGGGGTATCCCTGGGAGATGTTTAAAAAAAGAACAGGCCTATATTCATATCAGAGACCCTAAGATTATCCATTAAAATTTCAGTACAATCGGTTGAGTATTTACGCTTGAAAACTAAACAAACAAACAAAGCCACTTTCGCATTTAAATATTATTAGAATTAAGATTATTTGTGTGAGCCACTGTTCTAATTTACAATGTTTATGACAATTAGTATCTCCATTTGTGAATATTATGGCGATAAATACAATACAATACACCCGGTTGAGTGAGGCAGTCAGGTAGGTCACCGAGCCAAGTAAATCGAGTGCAAGATCCCTCAGGCGGCACTGCGCGGTGGACGGATACTGTACTGTATATGCTGAAAGTGTAGAACATCGAAACGCTCTCAAGTCGCCATCTCAATGTTGAGCTCTTCCCACAAACCCTTGAGATATCTGCGCTGCTGCTGCACTCAAACTGTTTCCTCTAACAATCTTTTACTATCTCACATCATCTCCAGCACACGCAAAACTTACACACTGTTCGACAGATACAATATAATGTATTCAATTTCCATTCATTCATTATTATTTATTATTATTGTAAATCTATTGCTCAACATTATTGATAAATAGAATTTCCTATATGCATTCCCGGAGACATACACTTCAAACTTTTGGAGGAAGGGTGCAATTTCTCTATGATACTTTCTTGGAGAAAATGTTCTAAATACTGTTTATGACCATACATTACCGAACAAACTGCCTATAGGCCAACCAAATTAATAGGTAATACAGAAATACTGGGATCAATTTTGGTATATTTGTATAATCTGTTACAAATTAAGAGTATGTTACATTAAGTAAAACGGGATTCAAAATGTAAGCAAATCAACTAAAACCATCACAACACAAGCTTGGTATTCAAAATATGTTCTTGATTCAAAAACAGAGTTGAAATAAAACGCATGACGAAAAATTAAAATAATAAATAAAATAAAACATTTTATACGGGTTAAATAATGAATAACTTGCCAGGAAGGCTGAATATATTAAACTAAGATTAGAAAAGCTGTGGGCACTGAATTTTGTTTTCAGGACTTTTCTACGCCAACTTCATTTTACCTTATCATATTCTTATAAACGTTCTTAAGGGAAAACATTCCAAACCCATTAATTGCTAACTTTTTGACCTTAGTTTGAATGGAACCCGTGACCTCTCAGTTAGAGAACATCTTACCCGTACGCTGGATTGGCCAGGGAAGTAATTTAACTAACTTTACTATTCAAACTTAGACTTCTCCTACAACTGTCTTTTGATAGCAATAATATAGTGAGTTTGTAAATAATTCTAGATCGAAACTGAAAATCTAATTGGTCTTCATTCACAATATTGGAATAATTTTCTTTGGTGGCATTGTATTCTCATTTACAATATCGAATTACGTAGAAAAATACAAATATTTTCACTTAGTGATACAGAAAGTATCAGAAGTGATACACGAAGTTAAGATTATGAACTAAGCTACAGTGATATCCTAACCTCTTGAGGAAGTCGTGGGCGAAGGATGGGGCAAAGTTAAACACGTGACTTGCAACTTTAGATGAAGGCGTCTCCAGTGTTAAGCTGACAAACTAAGAAGTCCCTTCATTAAGCTAGTGGAGTCAGTCTTATAAGGTACATAGGATGAATAGATACGTTTTCTTTTGTGTCTATTATTATAGTTTGGATGACTAAAGTCAACTTAGATTTTAGAATTTATATTTTTGTAATTTCACACTATTTATTTGTGTTATATTCTTGATTTCAGAAGGTATGTAAAATAATTATTATATAGCATTAATCAATGTACTCCAATGGAATATATGAAACCGACTGCATATGGAATATTATATTGAAATTGATTTTGTGAATATAAATTCTTGCCAAAACTCAAAAGCTCTGACAGTATTCAGGAGCATTCCTAAACTGATAACGTATATTCTTAAATAAATAAAAACAGATAAGGGATATTCTTCAATAACTGATAAGAACAATGAATTTTGTTGTTAACCTGATAAGAAACTGGTTACGGATATTCTTCCTAAACGGATAAGACGGACAATGCATATTCTTTAGAACTAATAAGGAAATTTAACAAAAATATTCTTCCTAAACTTAAAAGGACATATAATGAATATTTTTACTATTTCTGTCTGTATTTTAAATTTTAAATAATATATAAGTTATAATCTCTTAAATATTGTGGAAACTTTCATCTTGAAAGTTAAATGTTTAACTTTAATAAAACTTTATTACTTAAATTACTTCTTTATGTGAAATTATTACTCAAACCCTTTTGATGTGTAACATTTTTAATAATCACAAACACTTTTTTATATTTCTGAATTTAATTTGGGTATTAGTGGAATTAACAAATATTCATCCCAAACTGCAGCACTTATTATGAATGTTTTCAGGAACATGGAAATACCTAAACTAAAATAATTGCCAGAGGTATTGTCTACAAGACGAAATATGATTTTGATCATAAATTCAAATCTAAAACATCTGTTTTTCCATCATGTTACAAAAATTTATAAATCGTAGGAGCACAATTTTGCATTTATAATATAAAATTACTTTATTAATTAAAACAAAAACATAACATTGTAAAAAAGTTAAATACTTATATATAGCATGCTCTAAATGTTTGTGAAAATATTTCCTTACATCGTTGCATAGCACCTGTGCGTAATACAATGAGTCCCATTAATTCTGAAATAAGTTCCTTAGGGAAATAAGATGTTTAAAAATGTTGTATACTTGAACGTAAACAATTTCCAGAACTGGGGGAAAAATGTATAAATATATATAAAGTTAATAGTGGTCTAGAAAAAAAACTATAAAAGGATCAATGAACAATCCTTATACGATAGTTACGATACACTCTGTATGATATTAAGACATGTTTCAGCTGGTGTTAGTGTCACTTAAATGAAACCCTAATAGTATTTCTTAATGAACTAAATAATGTTATTATTTAATAAGGAAGAATCACAATGAATATGTTGGAGTATTGTAACATTATGTTACTATCGATAATAGCTTGCTTGTTTATAGATTTATAATTCAACTAGTTTAATTTTAATAAGAACTATAATTACATAACTACATATGACATAGTATCATTAAGGTTACATTCAACCTCTTCAATCAATTAAAACGTAATCTATTATGTTTTTTACAATTCAGTTTGACCAGCCTGTGCCCAGAGTAATGCCTATGTATAAATGGTATAATACTTGTAACCGCTACTAATAATTTGCGAATTAAATATTTATTAAATTTTTTTGTTGCTTAAAATAATAATATAAAGATTATTTACTACATAAATATATATATATATACATATACATATATATATATATATACATAGCATATATTTACTATAATATATATATATATATATATATATATATATATATATATATAAGAATATATATATTGCTATATATAATTATATATATATATAGTTCGATCGCTTATCAAAATAAGATTAGATGGTCGTCTGATGCTTCTACTCATCATCATTTGCATTTAATCCCTTATCCTAGATATATATTTCTATTATAACACAAAAGAGGGTGAATAATGATCAACAAATAATATTTTTAGGAAATTACATGATTGACCATGAATCCGCGTTACTATACTTTCTATATAATCATATTTATGCACAAAAATAAGGACAGCTGTTTTATAGTATTTACGGAAAGGCCTAAACATGCTAACTTAAATGTTATTATTACGTCTCAGCAAAAACCAAATCATTCACAAACAAACCACATTTATTCCATCCACAAGCGAAAGCGGACGTTGCTGTGCGTCAATACTTGTAACAGCAGGAAAAGACAAGACGGGATCAGACAGGTCTGAACAAGACTGATGATTGGGAGCACATCGTGTTCGGTTACCATTTGATGCTTTATCACATGATCCTTCTACCTGTGATTGCACACATATTTTATTACTCTTTGTTGTGTACTAGTATCACTTACCAGCTATTTCTTCGTTACATTCCTTAGCCTTTATTCTAATAAGTACTCATCCATGAATACCTGTGAGTTGTAACAATATTTTTTCAGTAGCAGTAAACATTGACTATATACTTAGCCATTACCATGGAAACTACAATAAGGCGTTTATTTACATAGAGTAAGATATTTCGTTGAGTAGATTTTTGTACTTTGCCCAACAACTTTTTGAGTGCACATTATTTTTAAACCTCTGTTACGCCAAATATTTTATAAGATTGACATGCTGATATTACTTACGCAAAGGATGTTTTGAAATTAGTATGACTAGGATTACACGCATATTGATTCCTTTATTTTTTATTTCACTTAGGACTTTTAAAATATGATTGGTTTAATATTAAATATATATTTCCTAAATATACTATTCACGTACATTCTAGTATATTCAGTTAACAAATATCTAGTTTTTTCAAACGCAGGATACAACTCAGTTTCTTATTGGTAATAGAGGTTGGAACCCGTAAATGCGAAGAGACAGTTTTCATTTTTGTATAGAAAACAACTTAAGGCAGTTCAATCTGTTTTAGGTTTGGAAAATGTATTTTTATATTAAAAATAACTTTTTAAGATAACTGCGTTAAATAAAGAAAAAAAGAAAACTGACTAATTAACCATTTTGAAAGAAAATAAAAGTCACTAATAAAAACGGTTGAAGCTAAAAGTTTAAAATTTGTCTAACAAATACTTGTGTTATTACTTCAGAAAGTGAAAATTTGTTTTATTATTAAAAATGTAATTTTGTCGAGAAACATTTTATAAACATTTTTATAAATTGTATTTAGTTAAAAATAACAGTTTCTTAAATGTAAAAGCCATAAATGTATAAAAATATGTCCATACCATAAGTTATAACTCATGTATATGGTGTAATGTTTCACATGTTTGTTTTCTTCCACTTTTATTTTGGTCTGATTACAATTATAATAGTGCTTAAATTTAATACTTTAGATACCTACAATCTTTTGGAAAGTAGTCCAATTTGTATCTTCTTCTATATTCGGGGAAGTGGTGTTGTAGAGCTATGAATTAACTATAAAACATTATTCCTATCTCAAAATTGATTGTTTCACCTAAAACTCTTATAAAACAAATCTTATTTTATTAAGAGACGTTTAAATGGTTATAAATAGAACAAACTAAATTAATTAAATAAGCAATTTTCAATGAAATTTTATTTAAAATTTGGATATTAAATGTTAAGTATATTAAATTATATTAATTAAATAGTTAAACATTTAAAGCTCCGTCTAACTGTATAAATGTGTCAAACCTCTACTCCGAGTCACATGAATGTTAACCACACGTTTATCATTTATCAAATGTTCAACTGCATTAAAGCAAAACTAATTCAATTCGTTGCTGCTTTGTTGCGATTTGTTAAACTAACGGTCTACTATGGGATAATTTTAAAAAATGGTGTATAATTGTCAGTAAATGATTTTATAACATCTTTTCCTACTTATAATCTATTTAAAATCAGTAAGTACCCAACAAGAATTGGGTGTCAATAATTACAATTGGCTGAGCGTTAGTGAAGCCTATCACTTAAAGGCATGAAATGATTTCCTTTATGTCTTTCTGTCTATCCATCTTCCCGCACGATATCCCAAAAACTAATTTACCCATGGACTTGAAATTTTACCTATAACTTCATTTCTATGTAGATAATACAAAACTCAATGATAGTGCATGTTTCTTACTGGGATTTGGTTAACCATTAGTAAATATGTTTACATTAGTCTTATCGGTAACCATAATGGAGACAAAAAATTGCACATTAAGTAGATTTATAAACAAACGGAGTACAGCTATATAAGATTTTGATGACAAATGGCCATAGTCATTCATGTAGCTATAGCTGGAAATTTTGTTCAGCTTCAGCGAAGCCTCTTTCGTGAATCGTGAAGGATATACTTTGTAATAAAACGCTAGCTTTACAAAGAACATTCGAATTCGGTGTCCAGATTTATGTTTTGATGCATACTTGAATGTATGTGGAAGTTTAGTCCTGAAGTAAAAACTCAGAGTTTTCATAGGATCGACCATTTCATTAAGATCAGTCCAGTAAATAAAATAGGTGTTTTCAGAATCACAGTGACATGAAGTGATCAAAGTTTCAAATATTAAAAGCTGTTTACCGTGTTAATTAATGCAGAACGCCTAGGGAGCAAAGGCGTCTTGGGTAAGAAAAGTTTCTAAAGAATAATATTTTGTTATGCAAGGATGTTATCAAATTTTATTAGCAAAGCATCGGCAAAGTAAACAACCACCCGTGAGTTTCAAAATACTTTTGCAGTTATTATATACAAACTCGGTTTTATGTTTGACTAATATAATAGCCTCAATAGTCGGTGATTATTTGATAAATAAGTATAAACTTTTGTTGAGTTGATACATTATTAGATATATTATTTGACAGCGAAAATTATTATTAATCTTATTTCTTCATTCCTTATTTTTCTATAATTTTCTAATGATTTAATATCTCGCATTATCTTGTGTTTATTCTAATTCAGATATTCTAATCCAGATCTGTAATGGTTTACTACCTACCCAGCAAATTATATTTTAACTTACACCCAATTTAAAAGTTTATAATTATATTTGAAAATTACTACATGTTTAAGTAACTCCTTACATGGTTTCAACATCAGAGACACCTCTTCACCTGGATTTCACTACATTTTTATATTTTGTACTTTAGATGTCTTTGATACCGTAATGATGTAAGGTGTTTGTTTTGAGCTTCGTCGTTTTATATCTCTTCAGACTAATATGACTCCAGATTCCAGGAGTCAAATCTGTAACAGCGTCAGATTCCAGACGCAGCGCTAAGACAAAGGTGAACTAGAGCTAAACTCAACACTCCCATTGAATACCTTCTCACCAAACTATGATATGTTTAAGAAGTATTTGTATGTATATCTTACAAAGTTCACATTTAATTTTGTGACATTAGTACTAATTTTAGTGATGTTCCTAAAATTAATTAATTCCTAGTAGAAATATTTAAGATTTGATACAGATTCTGGAAGTCAAATAAGTAATAAGACAGTAATAAGACATTTAATATACATTTCTGTTTGTTTATTTTTAGTTTGTATCTGTACATACATATCACTTTCAGTGCCATGTTCTTTAGTGATACTGTGCGTGTGCGTGTGTGCGTACGTACGTACGTTCGTGTGTTTGTGTGTGTGGTTTTTCTTCATTTACTTATCTGTACAACAGACAAATATTTTACAACGTTTCTCATTTTCTAATGCTTACTTTTTTATTTCAGGTATGCGCGGTCCTACAAAGCTTTCGTAAGTTATAAACCAGTATTCGTACTAAGAATCTTTGTGCCGTCTTATAAACGTTAAGTAATCAATTTCTAATAAAGCATATTACAACAGTAATAACATTGCCCTCTTTCTGCCACGTTAATGGGATCACTTTGATTCTCTTGTCCAAGAATTTATTTTCTAATGGTTATTTGTTTCGTTATACTTGTAATTACATTTTAATTGGGTTATTAAGATAAACATCTTAATTTCGGTTCAATGAGATTGCATTTGCTAATTTATATCTTAAAAAAGGTTCCAGTAATAAATTAGCCTTATACTGTTTTGTGACTTCCCAAAGATGAATGATCAAAGAGTAAATTGTGTACGATAATATCAACACCTCTTCAAATTCATTATAACTATGTTAAACAGTGAAAGTGACTGACATTATTTCTACGATTGATATTTTTCATGAGCTCAATTATTTCTTTGATTTACATTTTTATATTTGAATTTGGACAATTTTTTCCAAATTTCAAAATTTGTTATATGATTTTTTTTATACCAAGGACAATTAGTATTATGGACTCTTGTCTTGGCACTATATTTACGAGTATATACGCTATATAATTCAATTAAACTCACAAGTGTTGACAAATTGCGTTAGTGTGAATATGTTTTTACTGGCTGATATTAATAAACTGTTATTATACTGTATGTTAAAGTATTATCTGTTTATTTTCAACTATTTGCATGTATTTATTAATTGTATTATACTTCCATATTATTATTATATGGAATAATAAATTCAGAATTTATTTAATTTGTTAAACGCGAGATACCTACTTTTTGTGATTTTGCTAATATTGACTCTTAAAATATAGTATTAAGCAATAGACTTATCAATGGAAGTATACACTTGGTTCTTATACCTAAGTTGTCAGGGTCATAACTAACACCTCCTGGTCCACTCCATCGAAACATTGTTCAAAGAATTTTATTCTTAAAATATAATGGTCTCCTTGTAGACACCTAACCTCAGCCAACATTATGATAAATCGGTTTTATGTAGATTCAATCATTTGCATCTACATTAAGGCATATTAAGGGCTATCACTAGCTAAGGCTTGTCACTGGCTGGAGCTTATTACTGGGAAGAGCTTATGAATGGCTGGAGATTATCACTTGCTAGAGTTTATGACTGGATGGACCTTATCACTGGCTGGATCGTATCACTAGCAAGAGCTTATCAGTGGCTAGAGATTATCACTTCCTAGAGCTTATCATTGGATGAAGCTTATCACTGGCAAGAGCTTATTAGTGGCTGAAGATTAGCACTGGCTGGATCGTAGCACTAGCTAGAGATTATCACTGGCTGATCGTATCACTAGCAAGAGAGCTTATAAGTGGCTGGAGATTATCACTTCCTAGAGCTTATCACTGGATGAAGCTTATCACTGGCAAGAGCTTATCAGTGGCTGAAGATTATCACTGGATGGATCGTATCGCTAGCAAGAGGTTATAAGTGGCTGGAGATTATCACTTGCTAGAGATTATCACTGGCTGGATCGTATCACTTGCTAGAGATTATCACTGGCTGATCGTATCACTAGCAAGAGCTTATCAGTGGCTGGAGATTACCACTTGCTAGAGCTTATCACTGGATGGGGCTTATCATCGGATAGAGCTCAATCAATGACCGATCAATCTGTCTAGCGCCTTTAGCGATGAATGTACTTCTATATCACTATTTTCAAGTTGAAATAATCTGGTTTAATTTTTTTTTCCTTTCGTTATTTTTCTATAAGTTTTATAAGAATAAAATATTTATTTAAAATATTTTTGCATTTGCTGCATTTTAACTGTAACAAATCAGCATTTTCTAAAATAAATAAATATATTTTACACAGTTTGAATTTTAATATATTGATTATTTTGAAAATTGTTGTAATACGGGAGAAACATATTGCATCTAAATCTCTCGACAGACTACGACGCCAATATTAGACTCCTGTTGAATTGATTCATTCTTAGAATATCATAAATTGCAGCATCTTCTCAGGAAAATACTCACTTTTGTGTGTGTTATTGTTGAGGTGGTAAGTTATTCATTGCGTATGTTACCTGTTATTGGCTCAATAGAGTTATTCGTATGTTTTGGATATCATAAGAGCTATTTTATGTTTGTTCTTATTGCTTGTTTTGTTTGATTTATTCTAATATATTTTCAGCTTTATGTGATTATTTTTGGAGTAGTCGTATTTCCTTTGCAATCCACGATGAAATCCCTTTAACAGAATTTATTAAAAAGGATTTCAAATTGTTTTTTTCATTATTTCATTTTTTTAATTTTCTTTCTTGTAATATGTTTCTATTTTCTTGAGCAGAAACATAAACATAAATTTGGTTGATAAACATAAACTCCGTTGTTACATGTATTATGTAGTAGACTCAGGTTTTGTTTTAGGAAATTTTGCAAATTTTGTAATGATATCCTTATAAAGTGTATTCCTTTTTAAAAATTTGTCTTTATCTTTCCTTTATTCCACGAGTAATAGCGATTATTTAGAGTAGTAATTTTTGAGCATCCATAAACCAGGCTACCAAAAAACGGTGACGATAGGGCTTTTAATATTTTATGGTACGGTAGTTATAAAAAATGACTAAAACGATTTATATTTATTAGCCTTGGAATTTTATCTAGATGAAATGTATCTTCTACAAGTGGATATCGCATACACTATAAATGCAATAAGTAGTTTTAAGCTGACTTTTTCAAATTGTTTGCACTAGTCTAATAGATGAGTTATAAAAATTTGAACAGTGACAATCTAAATAACAGCTATGAAACGCAATTGCAACTGATGGTCAGTAACTTAACAGATTAGAGAGAGAGAGAGAGAGAGAGAGAGAGAGAGAGAGAGAGAGAGAGAGAGAGAGAGAGACTGAGAGAGAGAGAGAGAGAGCGAGAGAGAGAGAGAGAGAGAGAGAGAGAGAGAGAGAGAGAGAGAGAGAGAGAGAGAGACTGAGAGAGAGAGCGAGAGAGAGAGAGGGGGGGAGAGGAGAGTGGAGTGGGTGGGAGGAAGAGGAAGGGAGAGGGAGAGAGAGAATATTCTGGGAAGAGGAAGAGGTGGGGGTCGATCTAAGAATACACAATCCTTACAATGAATAATGTCAAAATACCATTTAATGATTCATCTGAGTAAGAACTTAAACTTAATTTTATAAAAAATTGTACGTATTTAAATATAAACACACGCTACGATTGATGTTTGTGTGTTGTACTCAAACATGTAATTAAAAAATGTGTTTGTAATTTTGAAACGTTTTATATCAACAACGCTTACGCAATTTGAAAATTACTTTGATGGAATTTGTCTATGCCTTAAACTTGGATTGGGACATGACCCATGAAACATAGCATGAGTGGCAGATTAGTTTTGTTGGATAGTATACGGTGGTGTTTACAATATCAAAATCTAATAAAACAACCCTTTGTGCTTAAAAGGTTAAAACAATATCATTTATTATTTCTATATCATAATTAATGTATAAGCAAATGTATATATAATCAATGTATTGAACAAAATTTATTCCTAAGGTTCATGGAATAAAACCTTAAAACACTAGTACATAAAATTAAACGTGCGCATAGTGAGTTCTTTTAACAAATATATAAAATAAAGAATGATATTCCTTCATTTTATTAAATAAGATTATTTATTATTTAAATCTAATTTTATTCTTTCCTGGAAGTAAAAAAATCCAGTTTGTTTTGCTGGAATATAAATTGTGAATGTTAGTTTTTACTCTGGAATTGAAAGATCTATGTGTTCAAGATATAAACGGCTTTTGCATCTAATTTAAGAGGAAACAAATGGAAATGAAAGTGATATTGGATTTTGTCTCATTGCTTTAAAGTATAACACAGTTCACGAAATAGAAAGAGATATGCTTATGTACGTATTGGAAACCCGAAATGTATTGTGGGATTTTGTGAGGATCTAAATCATTATATTAAATTTTGAATTACATATTGTCAATAATTACTGCAGAATATATATATATATATATATATATATATATATATATATATTTATTTATTTATTTATTTAAGATATTGATAGGTAAGCAAAAGCGCAAAGAAATTCCACGTAACAATATAACAAATCTAAGACAGTGTAAAAATAATGTTCTATATAGAGACTAAATAATGACAAAGACAATAGAAAAGCAATGACTTTTGAGAAAAATTCTAGATTTTTCCTTCTTTAAAACTGATATATATATACTAATTACCTTTAGTAATTATTTCCTCTGGGGCTGAGAATGCAGGATAATTTTGCTGGTTAATGAAGGAAACAGACTTATAAGACTTCATGGTATAACATAATGAAGCCATAACGTTTTGACGTGGGAGCTAGTATTTCTCTTAAACTGGAAAGTGAGATATTCAAAGTGATTTGAAATGAATATAAATTAACATCTCATGCCACCTTCATGGATATGAACAACACGTATTCACTCATTCGGACGTGACAATCACGGATGTGAACGTAACCAGTGACTGTGCTAACGTGACTATTCGTGGATGTGATCATTCATTTTTAAAATACTCAGCTTTAAGCATAACTGTTAAGACCGGAGACAGAATTGCTATGGCCGCCATTAAAGCAAAGCCGATTGTCAATTCAGTTCTAATAATTACACGCCAATAGCATTACATTTCATTGAAGACTCCACTGCCGCCTATCGACTATAGCTCTAATTCTGAATTACTTCCAGCCTAGAATAATGTAATGCTTTGTGATTTACGTATTCTTGGTTTTTTTAGTAGAATGTTTCCAATATAATAATAAAGGTCTTTACATAACGCAACTGCTTTTAAATTATTGTATTACTTATTAGATGTAGGTTTGTGAACTTGCGTTACTTAATGTTTGTTATCTTTTTTATTACATGAATAAATACAACAAATGTTTAAAAACCCATGTTTCCGGAGTGATAAGGTAATACGCTAACATGGAAGTAAAAGCTAAGGAATTTTATCGTTCAAATTATTGCCTTTTGTAACCCAAAAGTTCATTGCCTAAATATTATAAAGAAACCAGAATGGGCAAACGAATAATTTTCAATATTGACTATTCATATGAACATAATGAAACTACTAGAACTCATTTTATTATAATTTACTTCCAGGTTTTTTATAAGAATAGTTTTTCACAACGAGAAGCTATTCTTTGGTCCCATATCATTTATCACCGGATGGGCACAGAATTTTTGCCGGACATTTTGCCGGACCAAAGAAAGGCGGAAACTCTGACAGTTTGCTTCCGCTGATAAAAATATCAATGTGGCGTCTGGCTCTGTCCCAACGTAGGACTATAGTTCGTGTTTCTGGAGGTGATTATGCTCTATAAAGTTTGACCTCTTCGTGCGACAACAGAATTAACATGAAAGAGAAGATTTGCTGTTTTACACTCATGGTTTACTAGATTAGTTCCTGAAAAGATTTGGTCCCTATCAGATAATTTTCAGTACAGTTTTTTTTTTTTTTTTGTACGTTAATAATTGTCGTTCCGACAATACGTTTCGCGAATAATGTCAATCCAATCTCCTAAAATACTGCACCATTCCAAATAATAACGCGGATAAATTTATCACCATGGTGTTCGTAGCGTCTTAAAAACTTTTACCCGGCCTCCACTCGATGAAACTTGTGTTTATTTTAGGGCCAGTTTAGAATACAGTTTCCGATATCCGAGGGTTTCTCTGCTAGTTTTGTGCAGCAGAGATCCGGATATTCGTGGAAAAGTTCATCCAGATACAATATGCGATTGTTAAGGAATGCATTTTCAATGTTTTGCGGAATGTCAGTCACAGTTGAAGGTGTTCCGCTCCTTTGATCATCATTCATGTGCGAACATTTGTAAATTAGCGACATCACTTGAACACACTCGTACGATTGATAGCTTTAATCACCATATGCAGTGTTTACCTCATATTAACGCACTGACCTCGAAACGGTGTAGTTGAGGAGGGGAGGAATCAAGCTCAACGGTAGTGTAGCCAATATTTTGAAAAAAATAATCCTTCCGACCGTGAGAACCTTGTTTTCCAGATATGCCTTGTACACGAAAGGTTTATATGAATATAGTGAGCTATTATTATTGGAAATACACAAGTTTGCTAACTAAACGCTCCTCATGAGGTAATTTCAGCGCAAAAGTTCAGTGTAATTGGCTAGTGAAAAAGAAGTATACAATAACAGGCTAAAAAGTTTTGTTTTTAATGATCACGATAAAAAACTTTATATTTTAAAATATTAATACAGTAATGGTTTGGTTTGGGTTATCTCAGGGCATGTGACTACTACTTTGGATTTTTTCATAATTTTTACTTCTACATTTATCATTTGTAGTAGAAATAATGACTCCAAAAGTAATATCATTGGTATAATTTCAGAAATGTTATGGCTTGTTGCTAAAGTCTTCCCATGATGACACTGTTTCTTATGCAACGTTTTCTGCAAAATGTGCTTTATTCAATGAGTTATACTTTATTTACGATGAATTAAATCAAATACACTCAGACCTATAAAAATACTAATTATACTGTATTATTTTATACGTATTGTTTTATTTTCCCTAGAGACACAAAAATAAACTACATAAATGTAAATAATTTTTATAAGGATGAAACTTAGAAAAGTACCACAGAGGAATGCCTGCCCTGTAAATTGTAATGCTTGGATCTTCTATTTTATAGTATATAAAAAGTATATTTAGAAAAATCTCCAAGGTCATATAGAAATGTATTTGTCGCACACTTCTATTAAAAACACAATTATTAATTAATATATGGGAAATATGACTATAGCTATCCTCCACAGAAGGCTAAGTTATCTTCTATCTATAAATAATTATGCAAATTAGGAAATTACATGATATATGATAATTATGTAATTAAATTATATGTAGAATTTTGAATAATTCGTTATATTTTATATAAATAATAATGCCAATTGATAAAAGACAACATTCTCGATCATAGTGTTTTAATAATTAACAAAAGGATATGGGAAACTTATCAAAATGCTACTTACCGTTGAGCAGAGTTTTAATAAAACGTATCAATTGAGTTCCCACAGTGTTTCTATAACAGTACAAAAACCTGAATAAGTTATAAGAAATAACTTTAAAATGCGTTTCTTTAAACTATTGTGTTACTTTAAATTACTATTGTGTGGTTTAATTTAGTTTTAATCAATATATTTGGTAATGTAGGCTGCTTGTGTTTTCAACCAATTAAGGAATAAAAATTGGAAATTAAATTACTATTTTGCTACTTTTCAACATAAAAATCTCAATGAATAAAACTGCAGTATTTATATTTTTGGTACGGACGGTATTAACTATGAAAGAAGATATAGTCTGGTTTGGCAAAATATCTTCAAGCTTAACTTCTTACATGAATTCATTTTTAAGAGATTCTGTATAAGCTCTCTATAAACAAAATTTTTAAAACCAGTAATTTTAATAAATAATGGCCCAGTGCTTGACCCAATCTGCAAGGAAGTATAAAGGTCACAACTTCTTTATCATAAATAATAAACTTAATTTTATGCGGGATAAATAACACGTTAATTTTAAACAACTAAGAATACTTGAAACCTTTGTGAAAGAAACTAATTAAAGTGCTATATAATAAACTAATAATCAAATCTGATATTGATTACTTACTTAGTAAAACTATAATTTATAAATTTGTTTAAGAATCCTATTTCAATAATTAAAAAATTATGAAAATAGATTTTAGATTAGATAGCAAAAATTAACATTCAATAACTACAATGAAAAATACACCAACCCATACTGACAACCTTTTATTTTGTGAGGCCTTCGATAGCAACCCACACTGATCGTTTTATAGCAAATGAATCAAATCATCCACCAGCACAAAATCTAGCAGTATTACATTCATTGATTTATATATTATTAAACAAACACTCCTCTATCACAAAAACACATTTTTTGAACTTTGAATTGTTGATGTTTTAATGGATATAAAAAGGTTTTGTTGAATATATGTTTAGAAAAGCTAAAAGAAAACATGACAAAAAGTCAAAGACAACACTTGTCAATTAAATAAACAAAGATAGACTGGATTAGCACTACATGGGAAAATGTATAAAAATGTGTAAAAAATTCTTTAAACAAACATTCAAACAATAACGTCATTTATAAAACAAAAATTAACTTGAAGAATAATTTTAACAATCCAAAAATGACGAAGAAAATTACAATAAATGAGATTTTTATCTACAATGACTGAAATAGAAATATTTTAGACATACAAAAAGAAACATTCTACAAGATGTAATAAGTTAGCTCTCACTTTGCTTTGGACACACCATAAGAAAAGAAAACCTAAAATTATTAAAACATGTTAACTCACGAAGATTTTTTAATACAGGGCAGCCTTATTACATAAATAAAGCATAAACAAAATACTTGTTAAATCAAGAAGATGGACCAATACAAAATTAATTTCTTGAATATTAAAAATATAACTTTCCATATTTATTTATAGTTGCAGTAATGATTTATTTTTATTTTTCACAATACGCTTCTTTTATTTTACTTCTTACTTCGCCTGGTAAGACAACTGTACTTTATGTACGCCTCACAGTACAAATTAAAATTAAAATTGCATATGTGTAACTATTATTCAAATTAAACAAATTTCTTTTTTTGTTTTGTGATGCGTCTGAAGAAGATAGCATTGCAATCAAAAGGCCTCAAAAAATAAAAATTTATCAGTATTGGTTGGTTGGTGTGTTTTTCAATGCAGTGACTGCACTAAGATAAAATAAACATGTGTGACATGGATAGTGGATAGTGTGAACTCTTTAAAAGTGCACAATCTTGTCACTGGTTTTATATCACGATTATCAAAATAGAGTAAATAAATATTTAACAAGCACATCGTTACTTATTATTACTGTAAAGTATAATATCGCCAGACCGTATGAATAATGCGCTTTGCGAGAGTGTTAAATAATGTAGGATGTGTAGTAATTTATCGAAAAGCACATTAAATCTGTCCTGTTTTACCACCAGAAAGCTATTATTACGGGTCAGAACACACGACATGTTGTGGTTTCATGTAAAATCGGCTTTGAAATAAGACTGGGACAGTCATAACTGTGACAACCATGGTTGTCACAAACGTAATAGCATCACTTGCAACAATAATTATCATATTGCCACAACTGCTCATTTCAGCTTTGGCAGTGCTGATGGTATTGTATCGTTTCCTGCATTATTTTATGTGCAATCCGAGCAATTAAAAATAGACTAAAGCACTTCTTTCTACTATTACATAATAGCTATCCGCAATATAGCTTGCATTCCTATAATACCGTAAATGTAAGGTGGGCAACCTTTAAACAATATCCTCAGGTTTTCTTTTTCAGCAAATATTTCCCAGACTGGGGGGTGGTACTCATTAAAATAAGTTTCTGCAATTGGGAGCCAGTACCAAATTATTGAATTACAGGGAGTTGGAAGGCTAAATCTGGAGACCGTGGTAATTTCTTGCTGCACATCTCTAAAGAAACACATATTAAAATAAGATACCATGATAGAGCACTTCTCCACTATTTTCCATAATTTTCAATATTTTAATAATGAAAGACAGGACTTTCAATTTAGAAAAAATATTGATCACCTTGAAAAAATATTATTGTATATCAAAAGTTTCTGAAGATATCAGTATATCCCTTTTGGTCCATGGTAACATATAGGGGCTCCCTATTGGTCGTGACCTTTTCGATCTCAATTTGAGTCTCCGGGTTTTTGAGCTTCCGGCTTCTGCCATGGGCTACCATCTACTAACGCCTGTAATATATGCGCTCACATTATTCTAAAAGTTATCATCAGCTTGAACTCTTGGCCTATGAGATATCAGAGCACATAGGAAATTGTGATCCATAGAAAACAAAATTATTTTCAGTTAAAAAGAACAAAATAATGGCCTATGGTTCTTATAGATGTTATCACTCGATTGACCTAGAAGTTTTCAACTGCCCTTGTAGGAAGACCTTATTTAGAGGTATTAAAAATAAAATTATGTAATATAAATTAAGAAAAACTACTAAAATAAACATCCAGTTTGAAACCAAGAGGTGACACAAGAGTTTATTGTAAAAATATCAGATATTACAATTTTTGTGTCAATATTTTCTCGTACGACTGTCTCTCTGTCTATATGCCCGCAGGGCATCTTTAAAATAAAATAAGTCACATAGATTTGAAAATTTCCATGCAACCTAAAAGATGCCTGTTACGGCACAAGGTATGGCGGACTTCTACCTTGTACAATAAGGGTGATGTGAATTACGTACAGACTAAATCAAAGGAACCACTGTTCTATTACCAGCAGTTAATGAATAACTCACCGTTATGCGAGATTGTTCAAGCTCCCTGGAGCAATGGAAATCTGGAAATACTTTTGGTGCAAATTAGATGCAAATTGAAGGTATTACGATCAAATTCGGTTATTTGATCTCTTTAACAACTTTGTTTAATTAAACTGCCTTTCAGGAATATCTAATTATGGTTATTGGAAAATGTCAGTTCCACTGAAAGTTATTATTTTTGGTGAGGATAATGGTGGAAATCTGATCTTCAGGGATTACCTTTTTCTGTAACATACACTGTTCAATATTCGCGTTGATAAATGTTACAGTGTTCCTAGCAAATTGTTTGGGCTTAATATTGAATCAATAATTAGTATTTTACATAAAAGCTACCCCATATACAATTTGTTTTGCTGCTCCTGTCTTTGCATATCAATATAAATTTATTTATTTTACCTATTCGTACATTTTATATATTTGTTTAGCCTTAAAAATAATTTGCGTTTGAAATTTAAAAAAAAATTATTATTATTATACGTTCATAATTAGCTGTCATCACTAAAGAACGCTTAATTAATAGTTTTTGGCTGAGCGTTAGCTAATTTTATTGAACTCATGGAAACTATTAATAAGCCTTATTTCAATATAAACAACATCGAGTTCGATGATAATATCAAGGAGAATGAAGGACACGTCAAATATTCGAGAGGAACTTATGAGTCAGAAATATAGCTAAGGTCGCATTCACTATATTGTAATGATTATTTTTAGTAATAATAGAAATTTAACAATCAGCTGACCAGATTTTCATTACAATCTGTAGTGCATTAAATCCTAAAGACCAAAATTGGATTGTATAAGTACAATGGTTGTAAACAATAGTTGTATAATCACCATCAGATAGACAATAGACTAATATTCTCTACTTATATATGATCATCATTTGACATATAAACAATAGTTGTATGATCACCATCACACATATAAAGAATATTTCTATGAAAACCATCAGATAGACAATAGACTAAAAGTCTCTACTTATATGATCATCATTTGACATATAAACAATAGTTGTATGATCACCATCACACATATAAAGAATATTTCTATGAAAACCATCAGATAGACAATAGACTAAAAGTCTCTACTCATATGATCATCATTTGACATATAAACAATAGTTGTATGATCACCATCACACATATAAAGAATATTTCTATGAACATCATGAGATAGACAATATACTAATATTCTCTACTTATATATGATCATCATTTGACATATAAACAATAGTTGTATGATCACCATCACACATATAAAGAATATTTCTATGAACACCATCAGATAGACAATAGACTAAAAGTCTCTACTTATATATGATCACCATCACACATATAAAGAATATTTGTATGAACACCGTCAGATAGACAGACAATAGACTAAAAGTCTCTACTTATATATGATCACCATCAGACATATAAATAATAGTTATATGATCACCATCAGACAGGCAATGAACGGAACGTCTCCCGTAAGGATGACTATAGGTCAGTTGACGCTTATTTAACAAATATTTAAATGTTTCACGTTGTTTTAAATTCAACGAAAACCAGTTTGTATGCTTATATAATGCAAATAGGCTCTAGGCACCTCGGATACTGCAAGGAACCCCAGGCCATCTATATTTCGTTACATAACAATAAGCATGGTAATAATCTAAGTATCCCGTCACATATCTCAAATCTATATTTTTACTTACAAAAACTAAACGTATTAGACGGTTTTATTTAACTCAATAGAAACGTTTGTAATCGTTTAAAACGGTCTTCTAAAGCACTGTAATCCTCACCAATTACTGTTTTGATAGCACAAAATGCATTATCTGAACAGGTAAGGTTTTTTTTATTTATAAGGATTTGTATAATAGAATTATGATCTAGAAGTAGCATAGGCAACCTTAATTATAAACTCTTCATAACAAAAATCAGTTTTAAGACCAGAACCGGATCTATTCCAGTCTTTGTGAAATTATTTTCATGTATAGCCAATTGACGACAAATATACAGAGAATTCGTGTTGGTTGACGCCGATGCGCCGTTTTTGGGGTACCGATCACACACAAAAATGTAGCTGTAGCCAGTGAAATAGGTAGGAACCACGGTGTGAGGTGTAGCCTAAACGTTCTAGGTTCTACCACCCGTGTTTGGACATTTTCGAATAGGTTACTATATCAGGAAAGGTTTCACAATAACTTTGTATTCAATATTCAGAGAATCCTAGTTTTCTTGGATGTACACTAATTTTGATTTTGTATCTTTGTTACTGCACACATGCCGATCGAAAATACATCATCAAAATCAAAATTACTACCGAATTATTACGTTTTTGAATCATAGATTCACATCGCGAGTTTATCGAAACACCTTTGCGTCTACGTTGTAACTGTAATCCACTTCCGGGAAATAGAGACAAATCCGGGATCCGGCAGACTGATGGATCAGTGTCGTGCTTCAACGCCATTGGCTGACTCGGTCACGTGACCTGTCAGCCACGAGATCACACTCGTATTACATTACAATAATTTATCGCTTCACCGATGTGTCTAATGTGAACTACATTGGCATATCAGAGGTCTTTCAGACAGAATTTTGCATTAAAGTGGATTAATTAGTTAACGTGGTGTAATATTTTCTGCTATTTATTCTCTTTGTATTTAAGCCTTTCCATTGTCGTTTGAAAATTATTAGAAGTCGTTTTCACAAAAGAATCCCAAAACTATAATTGGTTAGAAGTATGATTTAACTTAATGAATTGTTATTACCAGTAAGTAATTTTCAATAAGATAAATATTCGGTGAACATATAAATTACAGTAAAATGATATCTCCCACGTTAAAAATACTAATGATATTTTATTTTTACTGAACTAGTAACAATGATGCGTTGCGTATATTGTACATCCTGCGTAGTATTTTTCATTTCTTAACAGGTTTAATTACCATTGGAAGTTAAGATAGTTACTTAACAATCAAGTAATCAAGGAAAAGTAAACCGTAAATTAAGTTTAGGTGGACGTTGGAGGGAGATCTTTACCTAAAGCGTGGAGCCTGTGTTTTTTACTTCTATCTTCTGTTTCTAGGTTTTGAGATTTTTAGTTTCCGAATAGTTTGATGGAAACGTTGCAAACTCTGTCTATAACGATTTTCGACGCTTTGGTCGCTGTCCCAGGTATATGAATCGATTCACTAGAGACATGTAAAATTACTGTAAGGTTTATACAAAATTATAGTTTTAGCAATTTGTAACGTCTCCATATATATATATATATATATATATATATATATATATATATATATATATATATATATAAAGTATATTATACACAATTGTACTCTGTTATTATTATAATTATACTTAGAGCCTAACAGAACATTCATTATGCATTATAGAATATACGCAATTGTTAAAACAGTTTAATTGTTACTAACCAAATTAATTATCAACAAGAATTTAATAACTATCCATTAGTTACAAGTACCAATTCGTGTTATCATAAAACTATCTATATTAATAGGCTATATTAAGAGATGAAATTGAATTCATTGTTCTCCATTGAAAGAATGAAATATCCATAGAATGAAAACAGTTACAAACAATGTTAAAATAGTAGTAAATGTTATTTAAACAATAATTTTCCAATATAGTTTTCCAATTTACTTTTCCAATATCAAGGGTTGTCTGATGATGAAACCTTTGGTTCCGAAGGCCTTGTCTAAAAGATAAATTATCTTGGAAAAGTAGTGTTTTTAAAACATTACTAATTATTTTATTTTTTTCCAATTGCTTCAAGAATCTTCAACAAACAATATTGTTTACACATAAACTAACAATATTAAACACGTATTACGAACAACAATTACAACTTAACACCGGTATTGTATCAGCTGAGACCAACGCTGCGATTGTATTTCTCTTGAGTGCACGTGGTGTACTTAGTCAGTTGTAAAAATAACAGTGACTACTTACTTAATTCCATTAGTTAATTCCTACTTAGTTTCTTGTATTCCATCTTCTATTTCCCCTCGATTATTCTCTATACACTTATCATTATACTTTACTGCCGCACTTATCTCAATATCAGAACGTCTGCCAGTTACAAACTTTTGCTCATCAGAGTATTCGTAGCGTGACGTAATACTCCAGGTTGATATTTCCCAATATTCATCTGTGTTAGCTGGACACAGCATGGAAGTTGCCTATAGTGAGCATTTCCAGCGCGATTTAAACCTTTTTAATCCCTCCCGCTATAGGTCCAATGGGATAAACTTCTTTATTGAATTTACACAGTTCGGTTCAATACACAAATCGCTGCGTTTTATCAACTCGTGTGGAATTGGGAAAAATCCGCAACGTATCTCGAAATACCGCAGTCCGACCGACTCATGTGACACGCGTGGATAAACGGAAATGTTATTATACTGATAACGTGAAATACGGATAAATATACTCGTATTTAGTTATTTATTCTCGTATTTGTAGGGATATTTTAAACGGTATTGAGATTAATCAAGGGGGTAGGGTCCAATAAGCGGACCCGGTTTTTTATATCGAAGAATATAATCATCGATACCTAATATTCGCATATCGAATCATAGACTATCAATCGATATAAAAGTAATAACAATCATATGTTTTAAAAATGTGAATTTAATAATGTAACAAATAACCTTTACCATTACCTTCTTTTTTGCATCTGAAGACGACCATGTTAGCTCCTCTGACAGTTACATTTGTTACCTTTCCACAAATATCACATAATGGATTCTTAGGTACTAACCCAACATTCTGAAGCCATAAAAAACATGTTTTATCGTCTTTTAAAGCAATTTCGTGAAGCTTCCTAAGATTGACAGCCATTTTTAATACACAATGTTACTTATGTGAAATTTAAAATATTACCTTAATTGTATTATTTAAAAGTGTTTACAGCTGTTCATATAGATTATTTAAGTTACTTGTTAAAAATAATTAATCAATATCGATTGATTATATCGATGGTTATGATTAAGTAATATCGTTTGCCAATTTCGATATAAAAAACCGGGTCCGCTTATTGGACCCTACCCAATCAAGGATATCCTTCCAATATGAGACAATGGCCTGTTACACAGTACTCCTAAAATATGCCTAGTATTGGTAGAGTGAGGGCTTATAGACTCCACTGTTGTGTCTCGTCTACTAATACAATACAAAGGTTTTGTATTATTTTCTCAATCCGTTGATAATACACACGAAACCATTGTATCCAACGAAACACGAAGTAAACAGAGAGAGAATTTGTATACATTTACAAATATTGCTTTTGATTTAAAGTTGGTATCTTTCATTTTTAATTTGTATAACATGTGTTATAACACAACATCAATTTCATCAAATAATATTGGAACACGTTATGATAAGATCCATAGCGCAAACAAATTATTCAATTATTTATCAGAAAAAAAGAAACCAACCAGTACTATGAGATCTTTAACTAATATTTGAAAATATAAACTCAATTTATCATAACAAGAAGAATTCATCTAATATCATCATATTTTAAACAAACAGAAAATGTTTAAACTCAGTGTATCATAAACAAAAGAATTCATGCGATATTATTAGATTTTAAACTACAAAAAAACTATGAACTCAATTTCACATAACAAGAAGAACTTATCCAATATCATCTGATTTATAATACAAAAAATGTAAACTCAATCTGTCATAACAAAGAAGAATTCATCCAATATAATCGAAATTCAAACTAACAGCAAAAATGTTTAGCTCAAACTATTATTGCAAAAGAATTCATCCAATATCATCAAATTTAAAACTAACACAAACAACTTAAGCTCGATCTATCAAAACAAGAATAATTCACCCAATATCATCAGATTTTAAATTACAAACAAATGTAAAGTCACATTATCATAAAAAGAAGAATTTCTCCAGTATCATCAGATTTGAAAGTACCACAAAAATCGTAAAATAAATTTATCATAACATGAAGAGTTCATCAAATATCTTAAAATTTTAAACTAACAGAAAACATGTAAAATCAATAACTACAAGAAGAGCTCATCCAATATCGTCAGATTTTTAATTAGCACAAAAATATAAACTCAGTTTTTACAACAAAAGGAATTATTCCAATACCATAATATTTTAAGCTAACAGAAAAAGTGTAAACTCAATTTATCATATCAAGAATAATTTGAATATTACCAGATCTGTAACAAACACAAAAACTTTCCCTTATTTACTATATTTAATTTAGTTAATTTACATAACTAATATCTCCATTCTGTAACAGTTAGCAGATATTAAAACCATTAGATTACTGTATCCTCAGCAACAGGCATATCACCTTAAGTAGGTAATGTGTTTGCCAAATGTCATGCATTTCATTCGGTTCTGTGTTACCAATTTGTAAGATTATAACTCATGACCTAAGACTTTTCACTACCAATTTACTAATGTGTATAATTCATTTTCAATGTACACCCACTCTTTCTTATATTCGGTACATTGTATCTTAAATTTGTCAGAACATACTTAAAAATTTGATTTTATACATCATAAGAATTTTTATTCGGACTGCGTGTTTTCGTTATTAATTAATTAATTATGAACTATATAGATATTGACCTTATAATTATTTACTTTTAAGGAATCCATTTCGACTATTAATCATTGAAATTCTAGTAATGCAAATACATTTTTATGCACCTATGGTGAATTTCGACGTTTATATAAACTTCTAGAATCGTATATGTCAACACGTTAGGTCTTTATCGTGTGAGCACGGGGCAAACACACAATATAAATTCGTTTTTGAGACAAAGCAAGAGGCTTTGATTATATTTCATTCATATTTAGTAAACTGGAAGTAACACTTATTGCCTTGTAAGGTTTCTCATTTTGTAAATATTTCCATAACTAAATTATTCCATTCAAAAATACTTTGTCCACCATATTTTCTACCAATTGCTTCGTATAGTAACCAGTTCATCATCTGAACATTGATACCCTTGAAATACGTAGTTGCTCTAAAGTTCTATAATTACAAACCTGTCAAGAGAGTTGGGTAAAGTTCACTTGCGTTTGGAAATGACAAGCAAAAAGCCCTCAAGTACTAAACGGTTATCTGAG